>NC_052311.1:2169639-2172139 GCF_016432855.1 Salvelinus namaycush
CCTATTGGACTCCCAAATCACCTTCGGATGTGATAGAGCCTAGATTCGAACCAGGGACTGTAGTGACACCTCTTGCACTGAGATGCAGTGCCTTAGACCGCTGCTGTTTAAAAACATTTTTTTTTTGCATATTTATTAAACATAAAGAACTGAAATATCACATTTACATATGAAATTTTACTTCTACAGTATTCAGACAATTTATTCAGTACTTTCTTGAACTAACTTTGGCAACGATTACAGCCTTAAGTCTTCTTGGGTATGACGCTACAAGCTTGGCATATTTGTATTTGGGGAGTTTCTCCCATTATTCTCTGCAGATCCTCTCAAGCTCTGTCAGGTTGGATCTGGAGTGTCGCTGCATAGCAATTTTCATGTCTCTCCAGAGATGTTTGATCGGATTCAAGTCCGGGCTCTGGCTGGGCCACTCAAGGACATTCAGAGACTTGTCCCGAAGCCACTCCTGTCTTGTCTTGGCTGTGTGCTTAGGGTTGTTGTCCTGTTGGAAGCCGAACCTTCGCCCCCTTCGTCTGGAGCAGGTTTTCATCAAGGATCTCCGTTTACTTTGCACTGTTCATTGTTCCCTCGATCCTCACTAGTCTCCCAGTCCCTGCCCCTGAAAAACATCCCCACATCATGATGCTGCCACCACCATGCTTCACCATAGGGATGGTGCCAAGTTTCATCCTGATGTGACGCTTGGCATTCAGGCCAAAGAGTTCAATCTTGGTTTCATCAGACCAGAGAATCTTGTTTCTCTTGGTCTGAGAGTTCTTTAGGTGCCTTCAGGCAAACTCCAAGCGGGCTGTCATGCCTTTTACTGATGAGTGGCTTCCGTCTGGCCACTCTTCCATAAAGGCCTGATTGGTGGAGTGCTGCAGAGATGGTTGTCCTTCTGGAAGGGTCTCCCATCTCCACAGAGGAACTCTGGAGCTCTGTCAGAGTGACCATCGGGTTCTTGGTCACCTCCCTGACCAAGGCCCTTCTCCCCCGATTGCTCAGTTTGGCCGGGCGGCCAGCTCCAGGAAGAGTCTTGGTGGTTCCAAACTTCTTCCATTTAAGAGTTACGGAGGCCACTGTGTTCTTGGGGACCTTCAATGCTGCAGACATTTTTTGGTACCCTTCCCCAGATTTGTACCTCGACATAATCCTGTCTCGGAGCTCTACAAACAATTCCTTCAACCTCATGGATTGGTTTTTGCTCTGACCTGAACTGTCAACTGTGGGACCTTATATCGACAGGAGTATGCCTTTCCAAATCATGTCCAATCAATTGAATGTACCACAGGTGGACTCCAATCAAGTTGTAGAAACATCTCAAGGATGATCAATGGAAACAGGATGCACCTGAGCTGATTTTCAAGTCTCAAAGCAAAGGGTCTGAATACTTATGTAAATAAGGTATTTATGTTTTTTTTTTATTAAATACATTTGCAAATAGTACTGAATGGTATTGAACAGTCCGAATATGACTAATCCTAATACTGACAAGACTCTTACAGTCTATATTTGGCATTATTGATCAGCCCATTCTTATCAATTACCTCTTAGAGAATATGAGCTCTTAAATACCCTCCCAGATGAGTTGAGTTTCCCTTTCAAGTGGATTACTATCCTGAGAGGAAACCCTCACCTCTTTTCAAGGCCCTTAAATCTTCCTGCCTAAAGATAGAGACCGAGAGAGAGTTATAGTGAGGGAGAGAGAGAGAGACAGAAAGAGAACGAGAGACAGATAGTGAGAAAAAGAGACAGAGAGAGAGAGAAAGAGGGAGATAGCAAGAGATAGGGAGAGATACAGAGAGACAGCGAGCTCAAAGGGAAATAAAGAAACAGTCTTATGCCAAATTACCATACGACAGACCACGTATTCACCCTAATTGACAAACAAACAAACCCAAACAAAGGAAAAGTCTTCTCATACTTTGATGATTTCAAAAACAAAGCGTTTGACTCAATTTGGCATGAGGGTCTACTATACAAATTGATGGAAAGTGGTTTTGGGGGAAAAACATATGACATTATAAAAAAATAAAAACATACAACGTTATATAATCAACAAGTATGCAGCTAAAATTAGCAAAAACACACATTTCTTTCCATAGGGCCGTGGGGTGAGACAGGGATGCAGCTTAAGCCCCACCCTCTTCAACATATATATATATATATATATATATATATATATATATATATATATATATATATACATATATATGTAAACTAATTGGCAAGGGCACTAGTACAGTCTGCAGCACCCGGCCTCACCCTACTAGAATCTAAAGTCAAATGTCTACTGTTTGCTGATGATCTGGTGCTTCTGTCCCCAACCAAGGAGGGCCTACAGCAGCACCTAGATATTCTGCATAGATTTTGTCAGACCTGGGCCCTGACAGACCTGGGCCCTGACAGACCTGGGCCCTGTTTTGAATCTCAGTAAGACCAAAATAATGGTGTAAAAAAAAAAGTTCAGTTGCCAGGACTAAAAATACACATTGCATCTAGA
>NC_052311.1:2177139-2198854 GCF_016432855.1 Salvelinus namaycush
TCTCTCTCTCTCTCTCTCTCTCTCTCTCTCTCTCTCTCTCTCTCTGTCTCTCTCTTTCTCTCTCTCTCCTTCTCCATCCCCTCTCTCTCTCTCTCTCTCTCTCTCTCTCTCTCTCTGTCTCTCTCTCTCCTTCTCCATCCCCTCCCTCTCTGTCTCTCTGTCTCTCTCTCTCTCTCTCTCTCTCTCTCTCTCTCTCTCTCTCTCCATCTCTCTCTCTCTCCATCTCCATCTCCATCTCCTCTCTCTCCATCTCTCTCTCTCTCCATCTCCATCCCCTCTCTCTCCTTCTCCATCCCCTCTCTCTCTCTCTCTCTCTCTCTCTCTCTCTCTCTCTCTCTCCCTCTCTCCTTCTCCATCCCCTCTCTCTCTCTCTCTCTCTCTCCATCTCTCTCTTCCTTTTATTTCCATGAAGACAGGAGGATGATCATATCATCATCTAGTCATAGCAACATTTTTAGAAGTATAATTTTAATGATATTCTGTCTAATTCACTCTGTCATTAAATCAATCTTTATTATTTTCTGTTTTCTCCCAGATGGATTTGAAACATAAACACGTCTGTCGTCCACTGTCTGTTTGTCATTATCATCAAATGCTAATAAAGCTGAGTGGAAACTAAAACAAGACATGACGTGTTGTCTTTCTATATGATGTTGTCTCTCTCTATACGTGTTGTCTCTCTCTATACGTGTTGTCTCTCTATATGATGGACGTCACGTTCCTGACCTGTTTTCTCTTGTTTTTGTATGTGTTTAGTTGGTCAGGGCGTGAGTTGGGGTGGGCATTCTATGTTATGTGTTTCTATGTTTAGGTTCATTGTCTGTTAGCCTTATATGGTTCTCAATCAGGGACAGGTGTTATTCATTTCCTCTGATTGAGAATCATATATAGGTAGGCTGTTTCACACTGTTTGTTTGTGGGTGAATGTCTTCCGTGTCTGTATGTATGTTCGTACCACACGGGACTGTAGCGTTTGTTTGTAGTCTGTACCTGTTCGTGCGTTCTTCGTGTATTTGTAAGTTCTCATGTTTTAGGTCAGTCTACGTCGTTTATTTGTTTTGTAGTTTGTTAAGGAGTTTTCGTGTTTCGTCGTTCTGTTAATAAATATTCATTATGTATTCATCACCCGCTGCGCCTTGGTCCGCTCATTCACCACAAGACGACCGTTACACCTCCTGCCAAATGTATGACCAGATTACACAGACCCACAAACTATTCGAAAACATATCATGTTTGAACTCTCATATCTATTGGGTAAAATACCACCGTGTGCATCACAGCAGCAAGATTTGTGACCTGTTGCCACAAGAAAAGAGCAACCAGTGAAGAACAAACACCATTGTAAATACAACCCATTTGTATGTATATTTATTTTCCCTTTTGTATTTTAACTATTTGCACATCATTACAAACAAATTCAATCAAATGTATTTATAAAGCCCTTCTTATATCAGCTGATGTCACAAAGTGTTGTACAGAAACCCAGCCTAAAACCCCAAACAGCAAGCAATGCAGATGTAGAATGCAGGTGTAGAAACCTAGAGAGGAACCAGGCTATGAGGGGTGGCCAGTCCTCTTCTGGCTGTGCCGGGTGGAGATTATAACAGAACATGGCCAAGATGTTCAAATGTTCATAGATGACCAGCAGGGTCAGATAATAATAATCACAGTGGTTGTAGAGGGTGCAACAGGTCAGCACCTCAGGAGTTAAAGTTGGCTTTTCATAGCCGATCATTAAGAGTATCTCTACCGCTCCTGCTGTCTCTAGAGAGTTGAAAACAGCCGGTCTGGGACAGGTAGCACGTCCGGTGAACAGGTCAGGGTTCCATAGCCGCAGGCAGAACAGTTGAAACTGGACTGGGGACAGCAAGGAGTCATCAGGCCAGGTAGTCCTGAAGCATGGTCCTAGGGCTTAGGTCCTCCGAGAGAAAGAGAGAGAGAGCGAAAGAGAGAGAGAGAATTAGAGAGAGCATACTTAAATTCACACAGGACAATAGATAAGACAGGAGAAATACTCGAGATATAACAGACTGACCCGTAGCCCCCCGACACATAAACTATTGCAGCATAAATACTGGAGGCTGAGACAGGAGGGGTCGGGAGACACTGTGGCCCCGTCCGACAATACCCCCGTACAGGGCCAACCAGGCAGGATATAACCCCACCCACTTTGCCAAGGCACAGCACCCACAACACCGTATATACAACACCGTATACAGTTGAAGTCAGACGTTTACATACACCTTAGCCAAATACATTTAAACTCAACAAACTCAATTCCTGACATTTAATCCTGGTAAAAATTCCCTGTCTTGGGTCAGTTAGGATCACCACTTTATTTAAAGAATGTGAAATGTCAGAATAATAGTAGAGAGAATGATTTATTTCAGCTTTTATTTCTTTCATCACATTCCCAGTGGGTCAGAAGTTTACATACACTCAATTAGTATTCGGTAGCACTGCCTTAAAATTGTTTAACTTGGGTCAAATATTTTGGGTAGCCTTCCACAAGCATCCCACAATACGTTGAGTGAATTTTGGCCCAATCCTCCTGACAGAGCTGGTGTAACTGAGTCAGGTTTGTAGGCCTCCTTACTCGCACACGCTTTATCAGTTCTACCCACACATTTTCTATGGGATTGAGGTCAGGGCTTTGTGATGGCCACTCCAATACCTTGACTTTGTTGTCCTTAAGCCATTTTGCCACAACTTTGGAAGTATGCTTGGGGTCATTGTCCATTTGGAAGACCCATTTGTGACCAAGCTTTAACTTCCTGACTGATGTCTTGAGATGTTGCTTCAATATACCCACATAATTTTCCTACCTCATGATGTCATCTATTTTGTGAAGTCCACCAGTCCCTCCTGCAGCAAAGCACCCCCACAACACGATGCTGCCACCCCTGTGCTTCACGGTTGGGATGGTGTTTTCTTCGGCTTGCAAGTTTCCCCCTTTATCCTCCAAACATAACGATGGTCATTATGGCCTAACAGTTCTATTTTTGTTTCATTAGATCAGAGGACATTTCTCCAAAAAGTACGATCTTTGTCCCCATGTGCAGTTGCAAACCGTAATCTGGCTTTTTTATGGCGGTTTTGGGGGAGTGGCTTCTTCCTTGCTGAGCGGCCTTTCAGGTTATGTTGATATAGGACTCGTTTTACTGTGGATATAGATACTTTTGTACCCGTTTCCTCCAGCACAAGGTCCTTTGCTGTTGTTCTGGGATTGATTTGCACTTTTCGCACCAAAGTACGCTCATCTCTAGGAGGCAGAACGCATCTCCTTCCTGAGAGGTATGACGGCTGCGTGGTCCCATGGTGTTTATACTTGCGTACTATTGTTTTTAGAGATGAACGTGGTACCTTCAGGTGTTTTAAAATTGTTCCCAAGTATGAACCAGACTTGTGGAGGTCTACATTTTATTTTCTGAGGTCTTGGCTGATTTCTTTTGATTTTCCCATGATGTCAAGCGAAGAGGCACTGAGTTTGAAGGTAGGACTTGAAATACATCCACAGGTACACCTCCAATTGACTGAAATGATGTCAATTAGCCTATCAGAAGCTTCAAAAGCCATGACAACATTTTCTGGAATTTTCCAAGCTGTTTAAAGGGACAGTCAGCTTAGTGTATGTAAACTTCTGACCCATTGGAATTGTGATATAAGTCACTGTTGTCACGACCACCAAGGTCGGTCCCTCTCCTTGTTCGGGCGGCGTTCGGCGGTCGACGTCACAGGTCTTCTAGCCTTCGCCGATCCACCTTTCATTTTCCATTTGTATTGTCTTGTTTTCCCGCACACCTGGTTTGCATTCCCTCATTACTCGTCTTGCATATAACCCTCTGTTTCCCCCCATGTCTGTGTGTGGAATTGTTATATGTAAATATGCATTTCTGCTCTCCTGCACCTGACTTCCCTCCAGCCAGTTACGCACTCCTTTACAACTGTAAGTGAAATAATCTGTCTGTTAACAATTGTTGGGAAAATGACTTGTGTCATGCACAAAGTAGATGTACTAACCGACTTGCCAAAACTATAGTTTGTTATCAAGAAGTTTGTGGTGTGGTTGAAAAACAGGTTTTAATGACTCCAACCTAAGTGTAAATTTCCGACTTCAACAGTACATACATAATGACATTTCAAATGTCTTTATTCTTTTGGAACTTTTGTGTGTAATTTTTTCTGTAAATAATTTTTTGTTTATTTCACTTTTGTTTATTATCTACTTCACTTGCTTTGGCAACGTTAACATATGTTTCCCATGATAATAAAGCCCTTGAATTGAATTGAACTGAGAGAGAGATGGACAGAGAGAGAGAAAGACAGAGAAGAGAGGTAGATGGTACATCTCCAATGTAAAGCGGGGTGAAATCCTCCAGCTGCCTGCCCCTTATCTGCAAAACTTTTCATCTCACTCCGTATTGGAGGAGGGTTGACAGAAATTCATTTATTTTTCATAATCCTCTCCTCTCTCCAATCATCTTTCCTCTTCCTGTCTCTCTCTCATTTCCAGCTCTCTCTAGATGTTCTCTCCTCTCCATCTCCTCCTTCTCTCTCTCTCTCTCTCTCCCTTTCTCTCTTCCCTCTCTTCCCTCTCCCTCTCCCTCTCCATAACTCCTTCTCTCTCTCTCTCTCTCTCCCTCCCTTTCTCTCTCCCCTCTCTCCCCTCTCTTCCCTCTCTTCCCTCTCCCTCTCCCTCTCCATAACTCCTTCTCTCTCTCTCTCTCTCTCTCTCCCTCCCTTTCTCTCTCCCCTCTCTTCCCTCTCCCTCTCCATAACTCCTTCTCTCTCTCTCTCTCTCCCTCCCTTTCTCTCTCCCCTCTCTTCCCTCTCTCTCTCCATAACTCCTTCTCTCTCTCTCTCTCTCTCTCTCTCCCTCCCTTTCTCTCTCCCCTCTCTTCCCTCTCTCTCTCCATAACTCCTTCTCTCTCTCTCTCTCTCTCTCCCTCCCTTTCTCTCTCCCCTCTCTTCCCTCTCTCTCTCCATAACTCCTTCCTTATCCATATTCCATGATAGAGCTCAGGAGGTATGACATTGTGTGAGACTATTCCACCCCTGGATATTTAGTCTCAGATTAAAAATGTCCGCTTCACTGCCTCATAATCATCTTCCTATTGTTCATTAAGGCGTGATCAAACGCCATCAGCCTGTTCCACATTATCAGCCTGTTCTACACTATCAGCATGTTCTACACTATCAGCCTGTTCTACACTATCAGCCTGTTCTACACTATCAGCCTGTTCTACACTACCAGCCTGTTCTACACTATCAGCCTGTTCTACACTATCAGCCTGTTCTACACTATCAGCCTGTTCTACACTATCAGCCTGTTCTACACTATCAGCCTGTTCTACACTATCAGCCTGTTCTACACTATCAGCCTGTTCTACACTATCAGCCTGTTCTACACTATCAGCCTGTTCCACATTATCAGCCTGTTCTACACTATCAGCCTGTTCTACATTATCAGCCTGTTCTACACTATCAGCCTGTTCTACACTATCAGCCTGTTCCACACTATCAGCCTGTTCTACATTATCAGCCTGTTCTACACTATCAGCCTGTTCTACACTATCAGCCTGTTCTACACTATCAGCCTGTTCTACACTATCAGCCTGTTCTACACTATCAGCCTGTTCTACACTATCAGCCTGTTCTACACTATCAGCCTGTTCTACACTATCAGCCTGTTCTATACTATCAGCCTGTTCTACACTATCAGCATGTTCTACACTATCAGCATGTTCCACACTATCAGCCTGTTCTACACCATCAGCCTGTTCCACATTATCAGCCTGTTCTACACTATCAGCATGTTCTACACTATCAGCATGTTCTACACTATCAGCCTGTTCTACACTATCAGCCTGTTCTACACTATCAGCCTGTTCTACACTATCAGCCTGTTCTACACTATCAGCATGTTCTACACTATCAGTCTGTTCTACACTATCAGCCTGTTCTACACTATCAGCCTGTTCTACACTATCAGCCTGTTCTACACTATCAGCCTGTTCTACACTATCAGCCTGTTCTACACCATCAGCCTGTTCTACACTATCAGCCTGTTCTACACTATCAGCCTGTTCTACACTATCAGCCTGTTCAACACTATCAGCCTGTTCTACACTATCAGCCTGTTCTACACTATCAGCATGTTCTACACTATCAGCCTGTTCTACACTATCAGCCTGTTCTACATTATCAGCCTGTTCAACACTATCAGCCTGTTCAACACTATCAGCATGTTCTACACTATCAGCCTGTTCTACACTATCAGCCTGTTCTACACTATCAGCCTGTTCTACACTATCAGCATGTTCTACACTATCAGCCTGTTCTACACTATCAGCATGTTCTACACTATCAGCCTGTTCTATACCATCAGCCTGTTCTACACTATCAGCCTGTTCTACACTATCAGCCTGTTCTAAAACTATCAGCCTGTTCTACACTATCAGCCTGTTCTACACTATCAGCCTGTTCTACACTATCAGCCTGTTCTACACTATCAGCCTGTTCTACACTATCAGCATGTTCTACACTATCAGCCTGTTCTACACTATCAGCCTGTTCTACACTATCAGCATGTTCTACACTATCAGCATGTTCTACACTATCAGCCTGTTCTACACTATCAGCCTGTTCTACATCATCAGCATGTTCTACACTATCAGCCTGTTCTACACTATCAGCCTGTTCTACACTATCAGCCTGTTCTACACTATCAGCATGTTCTACACTATCAGCCTGTTCCACATTATCAGCCTGATCTACACTATCAGCATGTTCTACACTATCAGCCTGTTCCACATTATCAGCCTGTTCTACACTATCAGCCTGTTCTACACTATCAGCCTGTTCTACACTATCAGTCTGTTCTACACTATCAGCCTGTTCTACACTATCAGCCTGTTCTACACTATCAGCCTGTTCTACATTATCAGCCTGATCTACACTATCAGCCTGTTCTACACTATCAGCCTGTTCTACACTATCAGCCTGTTCTACACTATCAGCCTGTTCTACACTATCAGCATGTTCTACACTATCAGCCTGTTCTACACTATCAGCCTGTTCTACACTATCAGCCTGTTCTACACTATCCGCCTGTTCTACACTATCCGCCTGTTCTACACTATCAGCCTGTTCTACACTATCAGCCGGTTCTACACTATCAGCCTGTTCCACATTATCAGCCTGTTCTACACTATCAGCCTGTTCCACATTATCAGCCTGTTCTACACTATCAGCCTGTTCTACACTATCAGCCTGTTCTACACTATCAGCCTGTTCTACACCATCAGCCTGTTCTACACTATCAGCCTGTTCTACACTATCAGCCTGTTCCACATTATCAGCCTGTTCTACACTATCAGCCTGTTCCACATTATCAGCCTGTTCTACACCATCAGCCTGTTCTACACTATCAGCCTGTTCTACACTATCAGCCTGTTCCACACTATCAGCCTGTTCTACACTATCAGCCTGTTCCACATTATCAGCCTGTTCTACACTATCAGCCTGTTCAACACTATCAGCCTGTTCAATACTATCAGCCTGTTCTACACTATCAGCCTGTTCTACACTATCAGCCTGTTCTACACTATCAGCCTGTTCTACACTATCAGCCTGTTCAACACTATCAGCCTGTTCTACACTATCAGCCTGTTCTACACTATCAGCCTGTTCTACACTATCAGCCTGTTCTACACTATCAGCCTGTTCTACACTATCCGCCTGTTCTACACTATCAGCCTGTTCTACACTATCAGCCTGTTCTACACTATCAGCCTGTTCTACACCATCAGCCTGTTCTACACTATCAGCCTGTTCTACACTATCAGCCTGTTCTACACTATCAGCCTGTTCTACACTATCAGCCTGTTCTACACCATCAGCCTGTTCTACACTATCAGCCTGTTCTACACTATCAGCCTGTTCTACACTATCAGCCTGTTCTACATTATCAGCCGGTTCTACACTATCAGCATGTTCTACACTATCAGCCTGTTCTACACTATCAGCCTGTTCTACACTATCAGACTGTTCTACACTATCAGCCTGTTCTACATTATCAGCCTGTTCTACACTATCAGCATGTTCTACACTATCAGCCTGTTCTACACTATCAGCCTGTTCTACACTATCAGCCTGTTCTACACTATCAGCCTGTTCTACACTATCAGCCTGTTCTACACTATCAGCCTGTTCTACATTATCAGTCTGTTCTACACTATCAGCCTGTTCCACATTATCAGCATGTTCTACACTATCAGTCTGTTCTACACTATCAGCCTGTTCTACACTATCAGCCTGTTCCACACTATCAGCCTGTTCTACACTATCAGCCTGTTCTACACTATCAGCCTGTTCTACACTATCAGCCTGTTCTACACTATCAGCCTGTTCTACACTATCAGCCTGTTCTACACTATCAGCCTGTTCTACACTATCAGCCTGTTCTACACTATCAGCCTGTTCTACACTATCAGCCTGTTCTACACTATCAGCATGTTCTACACTATCAGCCTGTTCTACACTATCAGCCTGTTCTACACTATCAGCCTGTTCTACACTATCAGCCTGTTCTACACTATCAGCCTGTTCTACACTATCAGCCTGTTCTACACTATCAGCCTGTTCTACACTATCAGCATGTTCTACACTATCAGCCTGTTCTACACTATCAGCCTGTTCTACACCATCAGCCTGTTCTACACTATCAGCCTGTTCTACACTATCAGCCTGTTCTACATTATCAGCCTGTTCTACACTATCAGCCTGTTCTACACTATCAGCATGTTCTACACTATCAGCCTGTTCTACACTATCAGCCTGTTCTACACTATCAGCCTGTTCTACACTATCAGCCTGTTCTACATTATCAGTCTGTTCTACACTATCAGCCTGTTCTACACTATCAGCATGTTCTACACTATCAGCCTGTTCTACACTATCAGCCTGTTCTACACTATCAGCCTGTTCTACACTATCAGCCTGTTCTACATTATCAGCCTGTTCTACACCATCAGCCTGTTCTACACTATCAGCCTGTTCTACATTATCAGCCTGTTCTACACCATCAGCCTGTTCTACACTATCAGCCTGTTCTACACTATCAGCCTGTTCTACACTATCAGCCTGTTCTACACTATCAGCCTGTTCTACACTATCAGCCTGTTCTACACCATCAGCCTGTTCTACACTATCAGCCTGTTCAACACTATCAGCCTGTTCTACACTATCAGCCTGTTCTACACTATCAGCCTGTTCTACACCATCAGCCTGTTCTACACTATCAGCCTGTTCTACACTATCAGCCTGTTCTACACTATCAGCCTGTTCTACACTATCAGCCTGTTCTACACTATCAGCCTGTTCTACACTATCAGCCTGTTCTACACTACCAGCCTGTTCTACACTATCAGCCTGTTCTACACTATCAGCCTGTTCTACACTATCAGCCTGTTCTACACTATCAGCCTGTTCTACATTATCAGCCTGTTCTACACTATCAGCCTGTTCTACACTATCAGCCTGTTCTACACTATCAGCCTGTTCTACACTATCAGCCTGTTCTACATTATCAGCCTGTTCTACACTATCAGCCTGTTCTACACTATCAGCCTGTTCTACATTATCAGCCTGTTCTACATTATCAGCCTGTTCTACACTATCAGCCTGTTCTACACTATCAGCCTGTTCTACACTATCAGCCTGTTCTACACTATCAGCCTGTTCTACATTATCAACCTGTTCTACATTATCAGCCTGTTCTACACTATCAGCCTGTTCTACACTATCAGCCTGTTCCACATTATCAGCAGTGCAAAGTCTGAATAAATGTCTACACTCTACCAACAAAACGGAAGCACATACTCTGCATAAATGTGCTCATACTAGCAATATATTGTGCAAATAGACCAAAACGAACAAAACTAGATTGAATGGGCAGACAAGAGACAGAACGAGAGTGAGAGAGAGAGAGAGAGGGAGAGAGAGAGAGAGAGAGAGAGAGAGAGAGAGAGAGAGAGAGAGAGAGAGAGAGAGAGAGAGAGAGAGAGAGAGAGAGAGAGAGAGAGAGAGAGAGAGAGAGAGAGAGAGTAGAGACAGAGAGACAGAGAGACAGAGAGAGAGAGAGAGAGAGAGAGAGAGAGACAGAGAGCGAGAGAGAGAGAGAGAGAGACAGAGAGAGAGAGAGAGAGACAGAGAGAGAGAGAGAGAGAGAGAGAGAGAGAGAGAGAGAGAGAGAGAGAGAGAGACAGAGAGAGAGAGAGAGAGAGAGAGAGAGAGAGAGACAGAGAGCGAGAGAGAGAGAGAGAGAGAGAGAGAGAGAGAGAGAGAGAGTAGAGACAGAGAGACAGAGAGACAGAGAGAGAGAGAGAGAGAGAGAGAGACAGAGAGAGAGAGAGAGAGACAGAGAGAGAGAGAGAGACAGAGAGAGAGAGAGAAACAGAGAGACAGAGAGACAGAGAGACAGAGAGACAGAGCATTCAGTCAGCCAACTGACACCCCTATCAGACCAAAGCAAAATCACAATCTACTTGAACAGAGCAATACTCAATCATGAGGCATCGAAGCCGAACAAACCGAACATGCCGAACAAAAATCACTGGGGCTAAGCTGCCTGCCATGCAGGACCTCTACACCAGGCAGTCATAGACTATTCTCTACTACCACAGTGCCAAGTCTAGGACAAAAAGGCATCTCAACAGTTTTTACCCCCAAGCCATAAGACTCCTGAACAGGTAATCAAATGGTTACCAGGACTATTTGCACTGTGTGCCCCTCCCCCCAAACCCCTCTATGTATGCTGCTGCTGCTCTCTGTTTATCATATATGCATAGTCACTTTAACTATACATTCATGTACATACTACCTCAATTGGGCCGACCAACCAGTGCTCCCACACATTGGCTAACCGGGCTATCTGCATTGTGTCCCGCCTCCCACCACCCGCCAACCCCTCTTTTACGCTGCTGCTACTCTCTGTTCATCATATATGCACAGTCACTTTAACTGGTCAGTCCTGTTAGAATCAGAGCAGGTGGTCAGTCCTGTTAGAATCAGAGCAGGTGGTCAGTCCTGTTAGAATCAGTGCACGTGGTCAGTCCTGTTAGAATCAGAGCAGGTGGTCAGTCCTGTTAGAATCAGTGCACGTGGTCAGTCCTGTTAGAATCAGAGCAGGTTGTCAGTCCTGTTAGAATCAGTGCACGTGGTCAGTCCTGTTAGATTCAGAGCAGGTGGTCAGTCCTGTTAGAATCAGAGCAGGTTGTCAGTCCTGTTAGAATCAGAGCAGGTTGTCAGTCCTGTTAGATTCAGAGCAAGTTGAGCCAGTGTTTAACATAGGGGAGGTTGGGGTAAGTTGAGCCCGTGTTTAACATAGGGGAGAGTGGGGTAAGTTGAGCCAGTGTTTAACATAGGGGAGAGTGGGGTAAGTTGAGCCAGTGTTTAACATAGGGGAGGGTGGGGTAAGTTGAGCCAGTGTTTAACATAGGGGAGAGTGGGGTAAGTTGAGCCAGTGTTTAACATAGGGGAGAGTGGGGTAAGTTGAGCCAGTGTTTAACATAGGGGAGGGTGGGGTAAGTTGAGCCAGTGTTTAACATAGGGGAGAGTGGGGTAAGTTGAGCCAGTGTTTAACATAGGGGAGAGAGGGGTAAGTTGAGCCAGTGTTTAACATAGGGGAGAGTGGGGTAAGTTGAGCCAGTGTTTAACATAGGGGAGAGTGGGGTAAGTTGAGTCAGTGCTTAACATAGGGGAGAGTGGGGTAAGTTGAGCCCATGTTTAACATAGGGGAGGGTGGGGTAAGTTGAGCCAGTGTTTAACATAGGGGAGAGAGGGGTAAGTTGAGCCAGTGTTTAACATAGGGGAGAGTGGGGTAAGTTGAGTCAGTGCTTAACATAGGGGAGAGTGGGGTAAGTTGAGTCAGTGCTTAACATAGGGGAGAGAGGGGTAAGTTGAGTCAGTGCTTAACATAGGGGAGAGTGGGGTAGGTTGAGCCAGTGTTTAACATAGGGGAGAGTGGGGTAAGTTGAGCCAGTGTTTAACATAGGGGAGAGTGGGGTGTTGAGCCAGTGTTTAACATAGGGGAGAGTGGGGTAAGTTGAGCCAGTGTTTAACATAGGGGAGAGTGGGGTAAGTTGAGCCAGTGTTTAACATAGGGGAGAGTGGGGTAAGTTGAGCCAGTGTTTAACATAGGGGAGGTTGGGGTAAGTTGAGTCAGTGCTTAACATAGGGGAGAGTGGGGTAAGTTGAGCCAGTGTTTAACATAGGGGAGAGAGGGGTAAGTTGAGCCAGTGTTTAACATAGGGGAGAGTGGGGTAAGTTGAGCCAGTGCTTAACATAGGGGAGAGTGGGGTAAGTTGAGCCCGTGTTTAACATAGGGGAGAGTGGGGTAAGTTGAGTCAGTGCTTAATGTAGGGGAGAGTGGGGTAAGTTGAGCCCGTGTTTAACATAGGGGAGAGTGGGGTAAGTTGAGCCAGTGTTTAACATAGGGGAGAGTGGGGTAAGTTGAGCCAGTGTTTAACATAGGGGAGAGAGGGGTAAGTTGAGCCAGTGTTTAACATAGGGGAGAGAGGGGTAAGTTGAGCCAGTGTTTAACATAGGAGAGAGAGGGGTAAGTTGAGTCAGTGCTTAACATAGGGGAGAGTGGGGTAAGTTGAGCCAGTGTTTAACATAGGGGAGAGAGGGGTAAGTTGAGCCAGTGTTTAACATAGGGGAGAGTGGGGTAAGTTGAGCCAGTGTTTAACATAGGGGAGAGTGGGGTAAGTTGAGCCAGTGTTTAACATAGGGGAGAGTGGGGTAAGTCAGTGCTTAATGTAGGAGAGAGTGGGGTAAGTTGAGTCAGTGCTTAATGTAGGGGAGAGTGGGGTAAGTTGAGTCAGTGCTTAATGTAGGGGAGAGTTGTTCCATGTAGTGAAGATGTTTTTCAGTGTGTTTTTCGTTGGGCTAATGGCAGTAAGGCCAAATAAATAAATAAATAAATAAATGTAAGTGTTTTTTTTGTATACTTGTATACTTTTTGTATACTTAAAATTCAAAATCACATATCTAAATGATCCATAGTATAAACCTTCTGAAATCAGTTCCATATAGCTTAGTACAACCCCCCAGCCCTAACCTGGCTAAAACAGGGCTTATAGCTTAGTACAACCCCCCAGCCCTAACCTGGCTAAAACAGGGCTTATAGCTTAGTACAACCCCCCAGCCCTAACCTGGCTAAAACAGGGCTTATAGCTTAGTACAACCCCCCAGCCCTAACCTGGCTAAAACAGGGCTTATAGCTTAGTACAACCCCCAGCCCTAACCTGGCTAAAACAGGGCTTATAGCTTAGTACAACCCCCCAGCCCTAACCTGGCTAAAACAGGGCTTATAGCTTAGTACAACCCCCCAGCCCTAACCTGGCTAAAACAGGGCTTATAGCTTAGTACAACCCCCCAGCCCTAACCTGGCTAAAACAGGGCTTATAGCTTAGTACAACCCCCCAGCCCTAACCTGGCTAAAACAGGGCTTATAGCTTAGTACAACCCCCCAGCCCTAACCTGGCTAAAACAGGGCTTATAGCTTAGTACAACCCCCCAGCCCTAACCTGGCTAAAACAGGGCTTATATTTTATGGGTTAAAGGTATACTTTGATATTTAGGCAATGACGACTTTTCTTCTACTTACCCAGAGTCAGACAAACTCATAGATACCATTGGTATGTCTCCGCTGGCAGTTTGAAGGAAATTGAAGGTAGCATATCGTTAGCTTAGCGCAATTGCTTGAAGTCTCCACGAGCCACTAGAAAGCTGGGAAATCAACTGATTTTTCAAAATCATTAATTTCACTGATAATCGAATGACAATGAGGAAGTGGATAGAATCTTGTTTGGTGTGATTATGAGGAAAATTAACACGTTTATAAAATATCGATTACTATGTATAGCTTTGTAAGACTAAATGACCAACCACCCAGCCTTGGAGACGTTAGAAGGGCTATTTCTCTGCTTTTGAGAGGAGATGGCTACTGTACTGGGAGACTTCCAGTAGCTCAGTTTGCAGAGCACTGTGCTTGTAATGCCAGGGTTGTGGGTTCGAATCCCATGGGGGACCAGTATGAAAAATGTATGGACTCACTACTGAAAATCGCTCTGGATAAGAGCGCCTGATAAATGACAAAAATGTAAATTACACTAAGCTAACGATATGCTGCCTTCAAACTTCCTTCAGATTGTACGCAGAAAAATGGGTTTGTCTGATGACTCTTGGTAAGTAGGGAAAAAGGGTTGATTCCCAAAGTATCCCTATAATGTGTGTTTCTGGGCCAACTGCAGCAGAGAAATCACACAGGCAGAGAACACCATATCTGTGCTGTTCTCTCTCCTACGATAGGCCCCTACTCTACTCGCACACAACACGGAATGATCCCACCCACCAGATTTAGTAATCCTCTATGAGTTTCCCGCTCTTTATCGGTCCACACCCCATTTCTTTTGTCTACCAAGCCGTCATATCGGCTTTGTCCGCTAGAGACTTTTTCTTTGTATCATTGTTAGCAAATCAATGTATAATATCTAGTGTTTGTTTTCATGGTATGTCTGTGATAGCATGCCATCACATTAAGGATACTATACAGTTCCTGTGGGCCTGGTCCTATACAGTCACTATGGACACTGGTCCTCTGCAGTCCCTATGGACCCTGGTCCTATACAGTCACTATGGGCCCTGGTCCTATACAGTCACTATGGACCCTGGTCCTATACAGTCACTATGAAGCCTGATCCTATACAGTCCCTATGGACCCTGGTCCTATACAGTCCCTATGGACCCTGGTCCTATACAGTCCCTATGGACCCTGGTCCTATACAGTCACTATGGACCCTGGTCCTATACAGTCCCTATGAAGCCTGATCCTATACAGTCCCTATGGACCCTGGTCCTATACAGTCACTATGGGCCCTGGTCCTATACAATCACTATGGACCCTGGTCCTATACAGTCACTATGGGCCCTGGTCCTATACAGTCACTATGGACCCTGGTCCTATACAGTCACTATGGACCCTGGTCCTATACAGTCCATATGGACCCTGGTCCTATACAGTCACTATGGACCCTGGTCCTATACAGTCACTATGGGCCCTGGTCCTATACAGTCACTATGGACCCTGGTCCTATACAGTCACTATGGACCCTGGTCCTATACAGTCCATATGGACCCTGGTCCTATACAGTCACTATGGGCCCTGGTCCTATACAGTCACTATGGACCCTGGTCCTATACAGTCACTATGGACCCTGGTCCTATACAGCCACTATGGGCCTGGTCCTATACAGTCACTATGGACCCTGGTCCTATACAGTCCCTATGAAGCCTGGTCCTATACAGTCACTATGGACCCTGGTCCTATACAGTCACTATGGACCCTGGTCCTATACAGTCACTATGGACCCTGGTCCTATACAGTCACTATGGACCCTGGTCCTATACAGTCCCTATGAAGCCTGGTCCTATACAGTCACTATGGACCCTGGTCCTATACAGTCACTATGGACCCTGGTCCTATACAGTCACTATGGACCCTGGTCCTATACAGTCCCTATGAAGCCTGGTCCTATACAGTCACTATGGACCCTGGTCCTATACAGTCACTATGGGCCCTGGTCCTATACAGTCCCTATGAAGCCTGGTCCTATACAGTCACTATGGACCCTGGTCCTATACAGTCACTATGGACCCTGGTCCTATACAGTCACTATGGGCCCTGGTCCTATACAGTCACTATGGACCCTGGTCCTATACAGTCACTACACACACACACACACACACACACACACACACACACACACACACACACACACACACACACACACACACACACACACACACACCTATGAAGCCTGGTCCTATACAGTCCCTATGAAGCCTGGTCCTATACAGTCACTATGGACCCTGGTCCTATACAGTCACTATGGACCCTGGTCAACAGTAGTGCACTGGAAAGAGAATAGGTTGTCATTTGAGATGCAGGGTATGTGTTCTTGTTGATTCTCCGGGTAGGTATGTATGAGCCTCCCCCAGTGATGACTTTTCTTCTCCTTCAGGGCCCTGAAGAGGTTTCCGTTTCTTTTTAAGGCCAACCACTTCTGCTGCACACGGTTCAATTCCTCGGCTGATCACCACTCATCTTGAGAATGCTAGCTATCTGTACCTCACAACCCAGTCACCCATGAAGACATTACACACACACACACACACACACACCCACACACACACACACACACACACACACACACACACACACACACACACACACACACACACACACACACACACACACACTCCCCGTCCCTCTATAGTTCGCTTTCTGGCTGATGCCAGGAGGAGTAAACTATTCTCTTTAGGAACCAGCCTGCCCTGTTCCCCTACTGCCAGCCTGCCCTGGTTCCCTACTGCCAGCCTGCCCTGGTCCCCTACTGCCAGCCTGCCCTGGTTCCCTACTGCCAGCCTGCCCTGGTTCCCTACTGCCAGCCTGCCCTGGTCCCCTACTGCCAGCCTGCCCTGGTCCCCTACTGCCAGCCTGCCCTGTCCCCTACTGCCAGCCTGCCCTGGTTCCCTACTGCCAGCCTGCCCTGTCCCCTACTGCCAGCCTGCCCTGGTGCCCTACTGCCAGCCTGCCCTGGTTCCCTACTGCCAGCCTGCCCTGGTCCCCTACTGCCAGCGGGCCCTGGTTCCCTACTGCCAGCCTGCCCTGGTCCCCTACTGCCAGCCTGCCCTGGTCCCCTACTGCCAGCCTGCCCTGGTTCCCTACTGCCAGCCTGCCCTGGTTCCCTACTGCCAGCGGGCCCTGGTTCCCTACTGCCAGCGGGCCCTGGTCCCCTACTGCCAGCCTGCCCTGTTCCCCTACTGCCAGCCTGCCCTGGTTCCCTACTGCCAGCCTGCCCTGGTCCCCTACTGCCAGCCTGCCCTGGTTCCCTACTGCCAGCCTGCCCTGTCCCCTACTGCCAGCCTGCCCTGGTCCCCTACAGCCAGCCTGCCCTGGTCCCCTACTGCCAGCCTGCCCTGGTTCCCTACTGCCAGCCTGCCCTGGTTCCCTACTGCCAGCGGGCCCTGGTTCCCTACTGCCAGCGGGCCCTGGTCCCCTACTGCCAGCCTGCCCTGTTCCCCTACTGCCAGCCTGCCCTGGTTCCCTACTGCCAGCGGGCCCTGGTTCCCTACTGCCAGCCTGCCCTGGTTCCCTACTGCCAGCCTGCCCTGGTTCCCTACTGCCAGCCTGCCCTGTCCCCTACTGCCAGCCTGCCCTGGTTCCCTACTGCCAGCCTGCTCTGGTCCCCTACTGCCAGCCTGCCCTGGTTCCCTACTGCCAGCCTGCCCTGGTTCCCTACTGCCAGCGGGCCCTGGTTCCCTACTGCCAGCGGGCCCTGGTTCCCTACTGCCAGCGGGCCCTGGTCCCCTACTGCCAGCCTGCCCTGGTTCCCTACTGCCAGCCTGCCCTGGTTCCCTACTGCCAGCGGGCCCTGGTTCCCTACTGCCAGCCTGCCCTGGTTCCCTACTGCCAGCCTGCCCTGGTCCCCTACTGCCAGCCTGCCCTGGTTCCCTACTGCCAGCCTGCCCTGTCCCCTACTGCCAGCCTGCCCTGATTCCCTACTGCCAGCCTGCCCTGGTTCCCTACTGCCAGCCTGCCCTGTTTCCCTACTGCCAGCCTGCCCTGGTCCCCTACTGCCAGCCTGCCCTGGTTCCCTACTGCCAGCCTGCCCTGTCCCCTACTGCCAGCCTGCCCTGGTTCCCTACTGCCAGCCTGCCCTGGTTCCCTACTGCCAGCCTGCCCTGGTTCCCTACTGCCAGCCTGCCCTGGTCCCCTACTGCCAGCCTGCCCTGTCCCCTACTGCCAGCCTGCCCTGGTTCCCTACTGCCAGCCTGCCCTGTCCCCTACTGCCAGCCTGCCCTGGTTCCCTACTGCCAGCCTGCCCTGGTTCCCTACTGCCAGCCTGCCCTGGACCCCTACTGCCAGCCTGCCCTGGTCCCCTACTGCCAGCCTGCCCTGGTTCCCTACTGCCAGCCTGCCCTGGTTCCCTACTGCCAGCCTGCCCTGGTTCCCTACTGCCAGCCTGCCCTGGTCCCCTACTGCCAGCCTGCCCTGTCCCCTACTGCCAGCCTGCCCTGGTTCCCTACTGCCAGCCTGCTCTGGTCCCCTACTGCCAGCCTGCCCTGGTTCCCTACTGCCAGCCTGCCCTGGTTCCCTACTGCCAGCGGGCCCTGGTTCCCTACTGTCAGCGGGCCCTGGTTCCCTACTGCCAGCGGGCCCTGGTCCCCTACTGCCAGCCTGCCCTGTTCCCCTACTGCCAGCCTGCCCTGGTTCCCTACTGCCAGCGGGCCCTGGTTCCCTACTGCCAGCCTGCCCTGGTTCCCTACTGCCAGCCTGCCCTGGTTCCCTACTGCCAGCCTGCCCTGGTTCCCTACTGCCAGCCTGCCCTGGACCCCTACTGCCAGCCTGCCCTGGAATTCACATTGGTCAAGAGGCAGTAGGGATGTCCACTGCTATCAAAGACAGAACAGAGGATGTTGAAGATGGTCTTGGCAGCAATTGACACAATTCCCCTCTCCTCCTCTTTAACTCCAAAAAAATGTATGTGGAGAAAAGACGACAGAAAAAGGTCAAAATATCTCCCATCTCGTGACATTTGATCAGCCTTTGCTGCTTAAGAGATTGTATTCTTCTGGATGACGGCTCCCTGAGGTTTTGAATCATGTTTGTTGGCTAGATTCTGATTCTGAAACGTTTATTGACTCAATAGGAAAATGCCTTCCAATCTTCCAATCAGATCCACCGGCAATGTTTCCTCACTATATTTCCATCCGTTCCTCTCCGTTTCCTTTCTGCTCCTGCTGGATGACCGACTGACAGAAATGTTAAGCGCCTCAAGGCATAGAGAAACCCACGCTCAGAAAACATGTCAATTATCCAAATGAGAAGAACTGCTAACAGCTTCCATGTCAAACTGGAAACTTCTTCCATCTTCAGTTCTACAAGATGCACGCTCGTCCTGCTACTCCTCCTGCATACTCCTCCTGCATACTCCTCCTGCATACTCCTCCTGCATGCTCCTCCTGCTGCTCCTCCTGCTACTCCTCCTGCTACTAATCCTGCATACTACTCCTGCAAATCCCTCCTGCAATATCCTCCTGCTACTCCTCCTGCTGCTCCTCCTGCTACTCCTCTTGCATACTCCTCCTGCATACTCCTCCTGCATACTCCTCCTGCATACTCCTCCTGCATACTCCTCCTGCTGCTCCTCCTGCTACTCCTCCTGCTACTCCTCCTGCTACTAATCCTGCATACTACTCCTGCATGCTCCTCCTGCCCTACCTCCTGCATACTCCTCCTGCATAGTCCTCCTGCATTCTCCTCCTGCATAATCCTCCTGCTGCTCCTCCTGCTGCTCCTCCTGCTACTCCTCCTGCTACTAATCCTGCATACTACTCCTGCAAAGCCCTCCTGCATACTCCTCTTGCCCTACCTCCTGCATACTCCTCCTGCTAATCCTCCTGCATAGTCCTGCTGCTAGTCCTCCTGCATAGTCCTCCTGCTCCACCTCCTGCATAGTCCTCCTGCATAGTCCTCTTGTATAGTTATCCAGCTCCACCTCCTGCATTGTCCTCCTGCATAGTCCTCCTGCATTGTCCTCCTGCATAGTCCTCCTGCTCCACCTCCTGCATAGTCCTCCTGCATAGTACTCCTGCATAGTACTCCTGCCTCACCTCCTGCATAGTCCTCGTGCTTCTCCTCCTGCTTCTCCTCGTGCTTCTCCTCCTGCTTCTCCTCCTGCTTCTCCTCCTGCTACTCCTCCAGCTCCTCCTCCTTCTATCTTCCCTTCTTCATTTCCCCGTTCCTTTGATATTCGTTCATGGAGTGTATTCATTCTCTACCCGGTAGGTTCCAAAGGCGGCAGCAGTCTTCTCAGAGTGGCTGAGTCTGGCACCTCTTAAAGGTCAGCTGCACATGACAGGGTGTGTGTGTGTGTGTGTGTGTGTGTGTGTGTGTGTGTGTGTGTGTGTGTGTGTGTGTGTGTGTGTGTGTGTGTGTGTGTGTGTGTATCTCGAGACCTTGTGAGTTAGCTGTACTTTCTTAACCTTTTAGTCGAAACAGTTTTCAGTTTTTAGTAGGAACTCTGGAAGTTGATTCTCTGAACCAAAGTGACATGTTCCAGCAACAAAGAGGTCACAGTCAGTGAGACCATAACACACACATTTACACAACACGAATCCAGCCAGCACTGTACCCCATCCACCTCTACTGTCCTGATCCTCCAGCCAGGACTGTACCCCATCCACCTCTACTGTCCTGATCCCCCAGCCAGGACTGTACCCATCCACCTCTACTGTCCTGATCCTCCAGCCAGGACTGTACCCATCCACCTCTACTGTCCTGATCCTCCAGCCAGGACTGTACCCCATCCACCTCTACTGTCCTGATCCTCCAGCCAGGACTGTACCCCATCCACCTCTACTGTCCTGATCCTCCAGCCAGGACTGTACCCCATCCACCTCTACTGTCCTGATCCTCCAGCCAGGACTGTACCCCATCCACCTCTACTGTCCTGATCCTCCAGCCAGGACTGTACCCCATCCACCTCTACTGTCCTGATCCTCCAACCAGTACTGTACCCCATCCACCTCTACTGTCCTGATCCTCCAGCCAAGACTGTACCCCATCCACCTCTACTGTCCTGATCCTCCAGCAGGACTGTACCCATCCACCTCTACTGTCCTGATCCTCCAGCCAGGACTGTACCCATCCATCTCTACTGTCCTGATCCTCCAGCCAGGACTGTACCCATCCACCTCTACTGTCCTGATCCTCCAGCCAGGACTGTACCCATCCACCTCTACTGTCCTGATCCTCCAGCCAGGACTGTACCCATCCACCTCTACTGTCCTGATCCTCCAGCCAGCACTGTACCCCATCCACCTCTACTGTCCTGATCCTCCAGCCAGGACTGTACCCCATCCACCTCTACTGTCCTGATCCTCAAGCCAGGACTGTACCCCATCCACCTCTACTGTCCTGATCCTCCAGCCAGGACTGTACCCCATCCACCTCTACTGTCCTGATCCTCCAGCCAGGATTGTACCCATCCACCTCTACTGTCCTGATCCCCCAGCCAGGACTGTACCCCATCCACCTCTACTGTCCTGATCCTCCAGCCAGGACTGTACCCCATCCACCTCTACTGTATGATCCTCCAGCCAGGAACTGTACCCCATCCACCTCTACTGTCCTGATCCCTCCAGCCAGGACTGTACCACCATCCACCTCTACTGTCCTGATCCTCCAGCCAGGACTGTACCCCATCCCCTCTACTGTCTGATCCTCCAGCCAGGACTGTAACCCCATCCATCTCTACTCTCCTGATCCTCCAGCCAGGGACTGTACCCATCCACCTCTACTGTCCTGATCCCCAGCCAGGACTGTACCCATCCACCTCTACTGTCCTGATCCTCCAGCCAGGACTGTACCCCATCCACCTCTACTGTCCTGATCCTCCAGCCAGGACTGTACCCCATCCACCTCTACTGTCCTGATCCTCCAGCAAGTACTGTACCCATCCACCTCTACTGTCCTGATCCTCCAGCCAAGACTGTACCCCATCCACCTCTACTGTCCTGATCCTCCAGCCAGGACTGTACCCCATCCATCTCTACTGTCCTGATCCTCCACCCCCCACCTTAC
>NC_052311.1:2198954-2273954 GCF_016432855.1 Salvelinus namaycush
GTGGTAGGTTACTCTACTGGATAATAGGGTGTAGGTACTATACTGGATAATAGAGGTGTAGGCTACTCTACTGGATAATAGAGGTGTAGTAGGTACTCTACTGGATAATAGGGGTGTGGTAGGTTACTCTACTGGATAATGAGGTGTAGGTACTCTACTGGATAATGGGGTGTAGGCTAGGTTACTCTACTGGATAATAGGGTGTAGGTACTCTAACTGTAATAGGGGTGTAGGCTAGGTTACTCTACTGGATAATAGAGGTGTAGGTACTCTACTGGATAATAGGGGTGTAGGTACTCTACTGGATAATAGAGGGGTTATAGGTAGGTTACTCTACTGGATAATAGAGGTGTAGGTTACTCTACTGTATATAGGGTGTAGTTACTCTACTGGATAATAGAGGTGTAGGTTACTCTACTGGATAATAGGGGTGTAGTTACTCTACTGGATAATAGAGGTGTAGTGTATACTCTACTGGATAATAGGGTGTAGGTTACTCTACTGGATAATAGAGGTGTAGTGTTACTCTACTGGATAATAGAGGTGTAGGCTACTCTACTGGATAATAGAGGTGTAGGTTACTCTACTGGATAATAGAGGGTGTAGGTTACTCTACTGGATAATAGGGTGTAGGTTCTCTACTGGATATAGAGGTGTAGGTTACTATACTGGATAATAGAGGTGTAGGCTACTCTACTGTATAGAGGGGTAGGTTACTCTACTGGATAATAGGGGTGTAGGTTACTCTACTGGATAATAGGGTGTAGGTTACTCTACTGGATAATAGAGGTGTAGGTACTCTACTGGATAATAGGGGTGTTAGGTTACTCTACTGGATAATAGAGGTGTAGTGTGGTTACTCATGGATAATAGAGGTGTAGGTTACTCTACTGGATAATGAGGGTGTAGGTTACTCTACTGGATAATAGAGGTTGTAGGTTACTCTACTGGATAATAGAGGTGTAGGTCTACTACTACTGGATAATAGAGGTGTAGGTTACTCTAACTGGATAATAGAGGTGTAGGTACTCTACTGGATAATAGGGGTGTAGGTTACTCTACTGGATAATAGGGTGTAGGCTACTCTACTGGATAATAGTAGAGGTTAGGTGTTACTCTACTGGATAATAGGTGAGTGTAGGTTACTCTACTGGATAATAGAGGTGTAGGGGTTATCTCTAACTGGATAGAGGTTGTAGTTACCTACTGATAAGAGAGGTGTAGGCTATACTCTACTGGATAATAGGGGTGTAGGTTACTCTACTGGATAATAGAGGTGTAGGTTACTCTACTTGGATAATAGAGGTGTAGGTTACTCCTACTGGATAATAGAGGTGTAGGTTACTCTACTGGATAATAGAGGTGTAGGTTACCTCTACTGGATAATAGAGGTGTAGGTTACTCTACTGGATAATAGGGGTGTAGGCTACTCTACTGGATGGGGGGGAGTAAGGGTGTAGGTAGCTACTCTACTGGATAATAGGAGGTGTAGGTTACTCTACTGGATAATAGGGGTGTAGGTTACTCTACTGGATAATAGGGTGTAGGTACTCTACTGGATAATAGAGGTGTAGGCTACTTCTCTACTGGATAATATGGGTGTAGGTAGTTACTCTACTGGTAATAGAGGTGTAGGTTACTCTACTGGATATATAGAGGTGTAGGTTACTCTACTGGATAATAGGGGTGTAGGCTACTCTACTGGATAATAGAGGTGTAGGTTACTCTACTGGATAATAGGGGTGTAGGTTACTCTACTGGATAATAGAGGTGTAGGTTACTCTACTGGATAATAGAGGTGTAGGTTACTCTACTGGATAATAAGGGTGTAGTTACTCTACTGGATAATAGAGGTGTAGGTTACTCTACTGGATAATAGAGGTTGGTAGGTTACTCTACTGGATAATAGGGGTGTAGGCTACTCTACTGGATAATAGAGGTGTAGGTCTACTCTACTGGATTAATAGAGGTGTAGGTACTCTACTGGATAATAGGGTGTAGGTTACTCTACTGGATAATAGAGGGTGTAGGTTACTCTACTGGATAATAGAGGTGTAGGTTACTCTACTGGATAATAGGGGTGTAGGTACTCTACTGGATAATAGAGGTGTAGGTTACTCTACTGGATAATAGAGGTGTAGGTTTACTCTACTGGATAATAGGGGTGTAGGTACTCTACTGGATAATAGAGGTGTAGGTTACTCTCTCTGGATAATAGAGGTGTAGGTTCTCTACTGGATAATAGAGTGTGTAGGTTACTCTACTGGATAATAGGTGTAGGTTACTCTACTGGATAATAGAGGTGTAGTACTCTACTGGATAATAGAGGTGTAGGTTACTCTAGCTGATAATAGAGGTTGTGGTTACTCTACTGGATATAGAGGTGTAGGTTTCTCTACTGGATAATAAGGTGTAGGTTACTCTACTGGATAATAGAGGGTGTAGGCTTACTCTACTGGATATAGAGGTGTAGGTATACTCTACTGATAATAGAGGTGTAGGTTACTCTACTGGATAATAGGGTGTAGGTTACTCTACTGGATAATAGAGGTGTAGGTTACTCTACTGGATAATAGAGGTGTAGGTTACTCTACTGGATAATAGAGGTGTAGGTTACTCTACTGGATAATAGAGTGTAGGTTACTCTACGATAATAGAGGTGTAGGTTACTCTACTGGATAATAGGGGTGTAGGCTAGGTTACTCTACTGGATAATAGAGGTGTAGGTTACTCTACTGGATAATAGGGTGTAGGTTCTCTACTGGAATATAGAGGTGTAGTTACTCTACTGGATAATAGAGGTGTAGTGTTCTCTCTACTGATAATAGAGGTGTAGGTTACTCTACTGGATAATAGAGGTGTAGGCTACTCTACTGGATAATAGAGGTGTAGGTTACTCTACTGGATAATAGGGTGTAGGTTCTCTACTGGATAATAGAGGGTGTAGGTTACTCTACTGGATAATAGAGGTGTAGGTTACTCTACTGGATAATAGGGGTGTAGGTTACTCTACTGGATAATAGGGGTGTAGGTTACTCTACTGGATAATTAGTGTGTAGGTTACTCTACTGGAAATAGAGGGTTAGGCTATTACTCTACTGGATAATAGAGGTGTAGGTACTCTACTGGATAATAGAGGTGGAGGTTACTCTACTGGATAATAGAGGTGTAGGTTACTCTACTGGATAATAGGGGTGTAGGCTACTCTACTGGATAATAGAGTGTGTGTTACTCTACTGGATAATAGAGGTGTAGGCTACTCACTGGATAATAGAGGTGTAGGTTACCTACTGATAATAGAGTGTAGGTTTACTCTACTGGATAAAGGTGTAGGTTACTCTACTGGATAATGAGGTGTAGGTTTACTCTACTGGATAATAGAGGTGTGAGGTTACTCTACTGGATAATAGAGGTGTAGGTTACTCTACTGGATAATAGAGGTGTAGGTTACTCTACTGGATAATAGAGGTGTAGGCTAACTCCTGGATAATAGGGTTAGGTTACTCTACTGGATAATAGAGGGTGTAGGTTACTCTACTGGATAATAGAGGTGTAGGTTACTCTACTGGATAATAGGGGTGTAGGCTACTCTATGGATAATAGGGGTGTAGGTTACTCTACTGGAATAGGGGTTAGCTAGTTACCTACTGGATAATAGAGGTGTAGGTTACTCTACTGGATAATAGAGGTGTAGGTTAACTCTACTGGATAATAGAGGTGTAGGTACTCTACTGGATAATAGAGGTGTAGGCTACTCTACTGGATATAGAGTTGTAGTGTAGATTACTCTACTGGATATAGGGGTGTAGGTTCTCTACTGGATAATAAGGTGTAGTGTAGTACTCTACTGGATAATAGAGGTGTAGGCTACTCTACTGGATAATAGAGGTGTAGGTTACTCTACTGGATAATAGAGGTGTAGGTTACTCTCCTGGATAATAGAGGTGTAGGTTTCTCTACTGGATAATAGAGGTGTAGGTTACTCTACTGGATAATAGAGGTGTAGGTACTCTACTGGATATAGAGGTGTAGGTACTCTACTGATAATAGGGGTGTAGGTTACTCTACTGGATAATAGAGGTGTAGGTTACTCTACTGGATAATAGAGGTGTAGGTTACTCTACTGGATTAGGGGTGTAGGTTACTCTACTGGATAATAGGGTAGTGTAGGTTACTCTACTGGATAATAGGTGTGTAGGTACTCTACTGGATATAGAGGTGTAGGTTACTCTACTGGATAATAGAGGTGTAGGACTTCTACGGATAATAGAGTGTAGGTTACTCTACTGGATAATAGAGGTGTAGGTTTACTCTCTGGATATAGGGGTGTAGGTTACTCTACTGGATAATAGGGGTGTAGGTACTCTACTGGATAATAGAGGTGTAGGCTAGGTTACTCTAACTTCTGGATAATAGGGTGTAGGTTTACTCTACTGGATAATAGAGGTGTAGGTTACTCCTACTGGATAATAGAGGTGTGGTAGTGTTAGGACTCTACTGGATAATAGAGGTGTAGGCTATTACCTTGGATATAGAGGTGTAGGTAGTAGCTACTTACTGGATAATAGAGGTGTAGGTTACTCTACTGGATAATAGGGGTGTAGGTTACTCTACTGGATAATAGAGGTGTAGGTTACTCCTACTGGATAATAGAGGTGTAGGCTACTCTACTGGATAATAGGGGTGTGGAGGTTACTCTACTGATAATAGAGTGTAGATAGGTACTCTACTGATATAGAGGTGTAGGTTACTCTACTGGATAATAGGGGTTGTATGCTACCTACTGGATAATAGAGGTGTAGGTTACTCTACTGGATAATAGGGGTGTAGGTTATCTCTACTGATAATAGAGGTGTAGGTTACTCTACTGGATAATAGAGGTGTAGGTTACTCTACTGGATATAGGGTGTAGGTTTACTCTACTGGATATAGAGGTGTAGGTTACTCTACTGGATAATAGAGGTGTAGGTTACTCTACTGGATAATAGAGGTGTAGGCTACTCTACTGATAATAGAGTGTAGGTACTCTACTGGATAATAGAGGTGTAGGTACTCTACTGGATAATAGAGGTGGTTAGGTTACTCTACTGGATAATAGGGGTGTAGGTTAATCTACTGGATATAGAGGTGTAGGTTACTCTACTGGATAATAGGGTGGTAGGCTACTCTACTGGATAATAGAGGTGTAGGTTATCTACTGGATATAGAGGTGGTAAAGGGTTATCTCTGATAATAGGGTTAGGCTACTCTACTGGATAATAGAGGTGTAGGTTACTCTACTGATGAATAGATGTTTAGGTTTACTCTACTGGATAATAGGGGTGTAGGTTACTCTAGGATATAGGGGTGTAGGTTACTCTACTGGATAATAGAGGTGTAGGCTACTCTACTGGATAATAGAGGTGTAGGTTACTCTACTGGATAATAGAGGTGTAGGTTACTCTACTGGATAATAGAGGTGTAGGTTACTCTACTGGATAATAGAGGTGTAGGTTACTCTACTGGATAATAGGGGTGTAGGCTACTCTACTGGATAATAGAGGTGTAGGCTAGGCTACTCTACTGGATAATAGAGGTGTAGGTTACTCTACTGGATAATAGGGGTGTAGGTTACTCTACTGGATAATAGAGGTGTAGGTTACTCTACTGGATAATAGAGGTGTAGGTTACTCTACTGGATAATAGAGGTGTAGGTTACTCTACTGGATAATAGAGGTGTAGGTTACTCTACTGGATAATAGAGGTGTAGGTTACTCTACTGGATAATAGGGGTGTAGGCTAGGTTACTCTACTGGATAATAGAGGTGTAGGTTACTCTACTGGATAATAGAGGTGTAGGTTACTCTACTGGATAATAGAGGTGTAGGTTACTCTACTGGATAATAGAGGTGTAGGTTACTCTACTGGATAATAGAGGTGTAGGTTACTCTACTGGATAATAGAGGTGTAGGCTACTCTACTGGATAATAGAGGTGTAGGTTACTCTACTGGATAATAGGGGTGTAGGTTACTCTACTGGATAATAGGGGTGTAGGTTACTCTACTGGATAATAGAGGTGTAGGTTACTCTACTGGATAATAGGGGTGTAGGTTACTCTACTGGATAATAGGGGTGTAGGTTACTCTACTGGATAATAGATGTGTAGGTTACTCTACTGGATAATAGAGGTGTAGGCTAGGTTACTCTACTGGATAATAGGGGTGTAGGCTACTCTACTGGATAATAGAGGTGTAGGTTACTCTACTGGATAATAGAGGTGTAGGTTACTCTACTGGATAATAGGGGTGTAGGCTACTCTACTGGATAATAGAGGTGTAGGTTACTCTACTGGATAATAGAGGTGTAGGCTACTCTACTGGATAATAGAGGTGTAGGTTACTCTACTGGATAATAGAGGTGTAGGTTACTCTACTGGATAATAGGGGTGTAGGTTACTCTACTGGATAATAGAGGTGTAGGTTACTCTACTGGATAATAGAGGTGTAGGCTACTCTACTGGATAATAGGGGTGTAGGCTAGGTTACTCTACTGGATAATAGAGGTGTAGGCTAGGTTACTCTACTGGATAATAGAGGTGTAGGTTACTCTACTGGATAATAGGGGTGTAGGCTACTCTACTGGATAATAGAGGTGTAGGTTACTCTACTGGATAATAGGGGTGTAGGTTACTCTACTGGATAATAGAGGTGTAGGTTACTCTACTGGATAATAGAGGTGTAGGTTACTCTACTGGATAATAGGGGTGTAGGTTACTCTACTGGATAATAGAGGTGTAGGTTACTCTACTGGATAATAGAGGTGTAGGTTACTCTACTGGATAATAGGGGTGTAGGCTACTCTACTGGATAATAGAGGTGTAGGCTACTCTACTGGATAATAGAGGTGTAGGCTACTCTACTGGATAATAGGGGTGTAGGTTACTCTACTGGATAATAGGGGTGTAGGTTACTCTACTGGATAATAGAGGTGTAGGTTACTCTACTGGATAATAGGGGTGTAGGCTACTCTATGGATAATAGAGGTGTAGGTTACTCTACTGGATAATAGAGGTGTAGGTTACTCTACTGGATAATAGGGGTGTAGGCTACTCTACTGGATAATAGAGGTGTAGGTTACTCTACTGGATAATAGAGGTGTAGGTTACTCTACTGGATAATAGGGGTGTAGGTTACTCTACTGGATAATAGGGGTGTAGGTTACTCTACTGGATAATAGAGGTGTAGGCTACTCTACTGGATAATAGAGGTTTAGGTTACTCTACTGGATAATAGAGGTGTAGGTTACTCTACTGGATAATAGAGGTGTAGGTTACTCTACTGGATAATAGAGGTGTAGGTTACTCTACTGGATAATAGGGGTGTAGGCTACTCTACTGGATAATAGAGGTGTAGGCTAGGCTACTCTACTGGATAATAGAGGTGTAGGTTACTCTACTGGATAATAGGGGTGTAGGTTACTCTACTGGATAATAGAGGTGTAGGTTACTCTACTGGATAATAGAGGTGTAGGTTACTCTACTGGATAATAGAGGTGTAGGTTACTCTACTGGATAATAGAGGTGTAGGTTACTCTACTGGATAATAGAGGTGTAGGTTACTCTACTGGATAATAGGGGTGTAGGCTAGGTTACTCTACTGGATAATAGAGGTGTAGGTTACTCTACTGGATAATAGAGGTGTAGGTTACTCTACTGGATAATAGAGGTGTAGGTTACTCTACTGGATAATAGAGGTGTAGGTTACTCTACTGGATAATAGAGGTGTAGGCTAGGTTACTCTACTGGATAATAGGGGTGTAGGCTACTCTACTGGATAATAGAGGTGTAGGTTACTCTACTGGATAATAGAGGTGTAGGTTACTCTACTGGATAATAGGGGTGTAGGCTACTCTACTGGATAATAGAGGTGTAGGTTACTCTACTGGATAATAGAGGTGTAGGCTACTCTACTGGATAATAGAGGTGTAGGTTACTCTACTGGATAATAGAGGTGTAGGTTACTCTACTGGATAATAGAGGTGTAGGTTACTCTACTGGATAATAGAGGTGTAGGTTACTCTACTGGATAATAGAGGTGTAGGTTACTCTACTGGATAATAGAGGTGTAGGTTACTCTACTGGATAATAGAGGTGTAGGTTACTCTACTGGATAATAGAGGTGTAGGCTACTCTACTGGATAATAGAGGTGTAGGTTACTCTACTGGATAATAGAGGTGTAGGTTACTCTACTGGATAATAGAGGTGTAGGTTACTCTACTGGATAATAGGGGTGTAGGCTACTCTACTGGATAATAGGGGTGTAGGCTACTCTACTGGATAATAGGGGTGTAGGCTAGGTTACTCTACTGGATAATAGAGGTGTAGGTTACTCTACTGGATAATAGAGGTGTAGGTTAACCTACTGGATAATAGAGGTGTAGGTTACTCTACTGGATAATAGGGGTGTAGGCTACTCTACTGGATAATAGAGGTGTAGTGTAGATTACTCTACTGGATAATAGGGGTGTAGGTTACTCTACTGGATAATAGAGGTGTAGTGTAGATTACTCTACTGGATAATAGAGGTGTAGGCTACTCTACTGGATAATAGAGGTGTAGGTTACTCTACTGGATAATAGAGGTGTAGGTTACTCTACTGGATAATAGAGGTGTAGGTTACTCTACTGGATAATAGAGGTGTAGGTTACTCTACTGGATAATAGAGGTGTAGGCTACTCTACTGGATAATAGAGGTGTAGGTTACTCTACTGGATAATAGGGGTGTAGGTTACTCTACTGGATAATAGAGGTGTAGGTTACTCTACTGGATAATAGAGGTGTAGGTTACTCTACTGGATAATAGGGGTGTAGGTTACTCTACTGGATAATAGAGGTGTAGTGTAGGTTACTCTACTGGATAATAGAGGTGTAGGTTACTCTACTGGATAATAGAGGTGTAGGTTACTCTACTGGATAATAGAGGTGTAGGCTACTCTACTGGATAATAGAGGTGTAGGTTACTCTACTGGATAATAGAGGTGTAGGTTACTCTACTGGATAATAGGGGTGTAGGTTACTCTACTGGATAATAGGGGTGTAGGTTACTCTACTGGATAATAGAGGTGTAGGCTAGGTTACTCTACTGGATAATAGAGGTGTAGGTTACTCTACTGGATAATAGAGGTGTAGGTTACTCTACTGGATAATAGGGGTGTAGGTTACTCTACTGGATAATAGAGGTGTAGGCTACTCTACTGGATAATAGAGGTGTAGGCTAGGCTACTCTACTGGATAATAGAGGTGTAGGTTACTCTACTGGATAATAGGGGTGTAGGTTACTCTACTGGATAATAGAGGTGTAGGTTACTCTACTGGATAATAGAGGTGTAGGCTACTCTACTGGATAATAGGGGTGTAGGCTAGGTTACTCTACTGGATAATAGAGGTGTAGGCTAGGTTACTCTACTGGATAATAGAGGTGTAGGTTACTCTACTGGATAATAGGGGTGTAGGCTACTCTACTGGATAATAGAGGTGTAGGTTACTCTACTGGATAATAGGGGTGTAGGTTACTCTACTGGATAATAGAGGTGTAGGTTACTCTACTGGATAATAGAGGTGTAGGTTACTCTACTGGATAATAGGGGTGTAGGTTACTCTACTGGATAATAGAGGTGTAGGTTACTCTACTGGATAATAGAGGTGTAGGTTACTCTACTGGATAATAGGGGTGTAGGCTACTCTACTGGATAATAGAGGTGTAGGCTACTCTACTGGATAATAGAGGTGTAGGCTACTCTACTGGATAATAGGGGTGTAGGTTACTCTACTGGATAATAGGGGTGTAGGTTACTCTACTGGATAATAGAGGTGTAGGTTACTCTACTGGATAATAGGGGTGTAGGCTACTCTACTGGATAATAGAGGTGTAGGTTACTCTACTGGATAATAGAGGTGTAGGTTACTCTACTGGATAATAGGGGTGTAGGCTACTCTACTGGATAATAGAGGTGTAGGTTACTCTACTGGATAATAGAGGTGTAGGTTACTCTACTGGATAATAGGGGTGTAGGTTACTCTACTGGATAATAGGGGTGTAGGTTACTCTACTGGATAATAGAGGTGTAGGCTACTCTACTGGATAATAGAGGTGTAGGTTACTCTACTGGATAATAGAGGTGTAGGTTACTCTACTGGATAATAGAGGTGTAGGTTACTCTACTGGATAATAGAGGTGTAGGTTACTCTACTGGATAATAGGGGTGTAGGCTACTCTACTGGATAATAGAGGTGTAGGCTAGGCTACTCTACTGGATAATAGAGGTGTAGGTTACTCTACTGGATAATAGGGGTGTAGGTTACTCTACTGGATAATAGAGGTGTAGGTTACTCTACTGGATAATAGAGGTGTAGGTTACTCTACTGGATAATAGAGGTGTAGGTTACTCTACTGGATAATAGAGGTGTAGGTTACTCTACTGGATAATAGAGGTGTAGGTTACTCTACTGGATAATAGGGGTGTAGGCTAGGTTACTCTACTGGATAATAGAGGTGTAGGTTACTCTACTGGATAATAGAGGTGTAGGTTACTCTACTGGATAATAGAGGTGTAGGTTACTCTACTGGATAATAGAGGTGTAGGTTACTCTACTGGATAATAGAGGTGTAGGTTACTCTACTGGATAATAGAGGTGTAGGCTACTCTACTGGATAATAGAGGTGTAGGTTACTCTACTGGATAATAGGGGTGTAGGTTACTCTACTGGATAATAGGGGTGTAGGTTACTCTACTGGATAATAGAGGTGTAGGTTACTCTACTGGATAATAGGGGTGTAGGTTACTCTACTGGATAATAGGGGTGTAGGTTACTCTACTGGATAATAGATGTGTAGGTTACTCTACTGGATAATAGAGGTGTAGGCTAGGTTACTCTACTGGATAATAGGGGTGTAGGCTACTCTACTGGATAATAGAGGTGTAGGTTACTCTACTGGATAATAGAGGTGTAGGTTACTCTACTGGATAATAGGGGTGTAGGCTACTCTACTGGATAATAGAGGTGTAGGTTACTCTACTGGATAATAGAGGTGTAGGCTACTCTACTGGATAATAGAGGTGTAGGTTACTCTACTGGATAATAGAGGTGTAGGTTACTCTACTGGATAATAGAGGTGTAGGTTACTCTACTGGATAATAGAGGTGTAGGTTACTCTACTGGATAATAGAGGTGTAGGTTACTCTACTGGATAATAGAGGTGTAGGTTACTCTACTGGATAATAGAGGTGTAGGTTACTCTACTGGATAATAGAGGTGTAGGCTACTCTACTGGATAATAGAGGTGTAGGTTACTCTACTGGATAATAGAGGTGTAGGTTACTCTACTGGATAATAGAGGTGTAGGTTACTCTACTGGATAATAGGGGTGTAGGCTACTCTACTGGATAATAGAGGTGTAGGTTACTCTACTGGATAATAGGGGTGTAGGCTAGGTTACTCTACTGGATAATAGGGGTGTAGGTTACTCTACTGGATAATAGGGGTGTAGGCTACTCTACTGGATAATAGGGGTGTAGGCTAGGTTACTCTACTGGATAATAGAGGTGTAGGTTACTCTACTGGATAATAGAGGTGTAGGTTACTCTACTGGATAATAGGGGTGTAGGCTACTCTACTGGATAATAGGGGTGTAGGCTAGTCCAACTAACAGTTGTTTAGTAAATATGTCTTCCTCCTCTTAATGTGATATTCACCTGGCTCACATCCCTGCAGCTGTTCGTACATTGATAGTATTGGAGTCGCAAATGACATCCTATTCCCTAAGTATTACCTAGAGGGCTCTGGTCAAGTCAACTTCACTATATAGGGAATATTGTGTCATTTGGGACACATCCACTGCTGAGTCACACTACTCTCATGTCCAGACTTGCTAATTAGCTGTCATGGCAACCGTAGCTTAGCAATAGCCCATCTCCTCTTGTCTCTCCCAGAGCAGAGCTAGACCAATAATATGTTGTATTTTCAGCTTTCGGGGAAAGGGAGAGTGTGGAATAATATCGGGCAATGGTACGGTACCTTACCGGTAGCGATAATGGGAATCGTCAGGTTGAGTGTGTGTGTCATGAGATTCAGCGTCTCTGATCTCACTCTGAGTAACAGTGATTTACAGCTTGGCTAGGAGAAGACACTCAACAGCAACTTCTAGAGAAAACTAAACACAATGACTCCATGAACAAACGGCTGATCTGGGTTTAAACCAAAAAGCAGTTATATTGTCAAAGGATGTTATTCATCAAGTGTTCCTTTTCTGTCGATTGAATGAATTAAATAAATAAAATAACACAAAAAATAAGGTAAAAATCAATACATTTCATCCCTAGAACAGTAAAATAACATACACACATACCCACTATATATATACACAGTTGAAGTTGGAAGTTTACATACACTTAGGTTGGAGTCAGTAAAACTTGTTTTTTAACCACTCCACACATTTCTTGTTTACAAACTAGTTATTGCAAGTTGGTTAGGACATCTACTTTGTGCATGACACAAGTAATTTTTCCAACAATTGTTTACAGACAGATTATTTCACTTATAGTTTACTGTATCACAATTCCAGTGGGTCAGAAGTTTACATACACTAAGTTGACTGTGCCTCTAACCTCTTGGAAATAGGGGGCGCTGTTTTCACTTAGGGAAAAAATCGTGCCCAAATTAAACGGCCTCGTACTCTGTTCTAGATCATACGATATGCATATTATTATTACTATTGGATAGAAAACACTCTGAAGTTTCTAAAACTGTTTGATATATATCTGTGAGTAAAACAGAACTCATTTGGCAGCAAAATTCCAAACTGGAAGTGAAAATTCTGAAAATGGGGCTCTGTGTAAGGCCTTGCCTATTCAACTGGCTTATATTTATGGATCTGTATGCACTTCATACGCCTTCCACTAGATGTCAACAGGCAGTAGAATGTTGAATGGGGTGTCTAGCTTGATGTGAGACTGAATGAGAGCTTTTGGAGTGACAGGTCCGCCCTATTGGCAGTATTTAGCTGCGCACCAGGGAACACTACATTGTTTTCTGCAAAGCGTTAGGTATACACAACGTTATTGGATACATATGAGAAAAACATCATAAAGATGGATTTTCAACTGAGTTTGACCAGTTTATTCGATGTTTATTGTGACTTTTGGAATTTTTCGTTCCATGCGCCAAGAGTTGATGGACATGTGCGCTCCACAATGCTAGCCAAAGTTGCTAATTCGACAGAAGAAATGGACATTCTAAAACAAAACAACGATTTATTGTGGAACTAGGACTCCTTGCACTACATTCTGATGGAAGATCATCAAAGGTAAGAGAATATTTATGATGTTATTTCGTATTTTTGTGGAATATGTTGGCTCCAACATGGCGGAGAATGGCTGGGCGCTGTCTCAGAATATTGCATGCTGTACTTTGTACTAAAGTTATTTTTTTAAATCTAACACAGCGGTTGCATTAAGAACCAGTGTATCTTTCATTTGCTGTACAACATGTATTTTTTAGCAAAGTTTATGATGAGTTTTTTGGTTAGATTACGTGACTGTCTAAAATTTCTCCGGACAATTTGGTGCATTTTGGCGCCGTATTCACAATGTAAAACCACGATTTGTAGCTATAAATATGCACATTTTCGAAAAAAACATAAATGTATTGTATAACATGATGTTATAAGACTGTCATCTGATGAAGTTGTTCAAAGGTTAGTGATTAATTTTATCTCTATTTGTGGGTTTTGTGAAAGCTATGTTAGCGGTGAAAAAATGGCGTTGTGTGTTTGGCTATTGTGGTGAGCTAACATAAATATATATTGTGTTTTCACTGTAAAACATTTTAAAAATCGGAAATGTTGGCTGGATTCACAAGATGTTTATCTTTCATTTGCTGTATTGACTTGTGATTTCATGAAATTATATTATATGATATCCCTGTGGCGCTAGGCTAGGCTATGCTAGTCAGCTTTTTTGATGAGGATGATCCCGGATCCGGGATGGGGGGTCCGTAGAGGTAAACAGCCTGGAAAATTCCAGAAAATGATGTCATGGCTTTAGAAGCTTCTGATAAGCTATTTGACATAATTTGTGTCAATTGGAGGTGTACCTGTGGATGTATTTCAAGACCTACCTTTAAACTCAGTGCCTCTTTGCTTGACTTCATGGAAAAAATATTAAGAAATCAGCCAGACCTCAGAAAATAAATTGTAGACCTCCACAAGTCTGGTTCATCCTTGAGAGCAATTTCCGAACACCTGAAGGTACCACGTTCATCTGTACAAACAATAGTCTGCAAGTATAAACACCATGGGACCACGCAGCCGTCATACCGCTCAGGAAGGAGACACCTTCTGTCTCCTAGAGATGAACGTACTTTGGTGCGAAAAGTGTAAATCAATCCCAGAACAACAGCAAAGGACCTTGTGACGATGCTGGAGGAAACAGGTACAAAAGTATCTATATCCACAGTAAAACAAGTCCTATATCGACATAACCTGAAAGGCCGCTCAGCAAGGAAGAAGCTACTGCTCCAAAACGCCATAAAAAAGCCAGACTACGGTTTGCAAATGCACATGGGGACAAAGATTGTACTTTTCTGAGAAATGTCCTCTGGTCTGATGAAACAAAATAGAACTGTTTGGCCATGATGACCATCGTTATGTTTAAAGGAAAAAGGGGGAGGCTTGCAAGCCGAAGAACACCATCCCAACCGTGAAGCAAGGGGGTGGCAGCATCATGTTGTGGGGGTGCTTTGCTGCAAGAGGGCATGGTGCACTTCACAAAATAGATGACTTCATGAGGTAGGAAAATGTTGTTGATATATTGAAGCAACATCTCAAGACATCAGTCAGGAAGTTAAAGCTTGGTCGCAAATGGGTCTTCCAAATGGGTCTTCCAAATAGACAATGACCAAGGACAACAAAGTCAAGGTATTGGAGTGGCCATCACAAAGCCCTCACAAATCCCATAGAAAATGTGTGGGCAGAACTGAAAAAGCGTTTGTGAGCAAGGCCTACAATCCTGACTGTTACACCAGCTCTGTCAGGAGGAATGGGCCACAATTCACCCAACTTATTGTGGGAAGCTTGTGGAAGGCTACTCAAAACGTTTGACCCAAGTTAAACAATTTAAAGGCAATGCTACCAAATACTAATTGAGTGTATGTAAACTTCTGACCCACTGGGAATGTGATAAAAGATCCAATAAATAATTCTCTCTACTAATATTCTGACATTTCACATTCTTAAAATAAAGTGGTGATCCTAACTGACCTAAGACAGGGGATTTTTACTAGGATTAAATGTCAGGAATTGTGAAAAACTGTTTAAATGTATTTGGCTAAGGTGTATGTAAACTTCCGACTTCAACTGTACTTACACACACTGTGTGTATATATGCGTGCATACACTTCCGTTCAAAAGTTTGGGGTCACTTAGAAATGTCCTTGTTTTTGAAAGAAAAGCACATTTTTTTGTCCATTAAAATAACATCAAGTTGATCAGAAATACAGTGTAGACATTGTTAATGTTGTAAATGACTTCTGTAGCTGAAAACGGCAGATTGTTTATGGAATATCTACAGAGGCCCATTATCAGCAACCATCGCTCCTGTGTTCCAATGGCACGTTGTGTTAGCTAATCCAAGTTTATAATTTTAAAAGGCTAATTGATCATTAGAAAACGCTTTTGGAATTATGTTAGCACAGCTGAAAACTGTTCTGATTAAAGAAGCAATAAAACTGGCCTTCTTTAGACTAGTTGAGTATCTGGAGCATCAGCATTTGTGGGTTCGATTACAGTTTCAAAATGGCCAGAAACAAAGAACTTTCTTCTGAAACTCATCAGTCTATTCTTGTTCTGAGAAATGAAGGCTATTCCATGTGAGAAATTGCCAAGAAACTGAAGATCTCGTACAACGCTGTGTACTACTCCCTTCACAGAACAGTGCAAACTGGCTCCAACCAGAATAGAAAGAGAAGTGGGAGGCTCCGGTGCACAAATCAAATCAAATGTATTTATATAGCCCTTCGTACATCAGCTGATATCTCGAAGTGCTGTACAGAAACCCAGCCTAAAACCCCAAACGGCAAGCAATGCAGGTGTAGAAGCACGGTGGCTAGGAAAAACTCCCTAGAAAGGCCAAAACCTAGGAAGAAACCTAGAGAGGAACCAGGCTATGAGGGGTGGCCAGTCCTCTTCTGGCTGTGCCGGGTGGAGATTATAACAGAACATGGCCAAGATGTTCATAAATGACCAGCATGGTCAAATAATAATAATCACAGTAGTTGTCGAGGGTGCAACAAGTCAGAACCTCAGGAGTAAATGTCAGTTGGCTTTTCATAGCCGATCATTGAGAGTATCTCTACCGCTCCTGCTGTCTCTAGAGAGTTGAAAACAGCAGGTCTGGGACAGGTAGCACGTCCGGTGAACAGGTCAGGGTTCCATAGCTGCAGGCAGAACAGTTGAAACTGGAGCAGCAGCACGGCCAGGTGGACTGGGGACAGCAAGGAGTCATCATGCCAGGTAGTCCTGAGGCATGGTCCTAGGGCTCAGGTCCTCAGAGAGAGAGAAAGAAAGAGAGAATTAGAGAGAGCATACTTAAATTCACACAGGACACCGGATAAGACAGGAGAAGTACTCCAGATATAACAGACTGACCCTAGCCCCCCGACACACAAACTACTGCAGCATAAATACTGGAGGCTGAGACAGGAGGGGTCAGGAGACACTGTGGCCCCATCCCATCCGACAATTGAGCAAGAGGACAAGGCAAGCCTATACACAATCTATATACACATGCCATTAACCACATAGAAGGTAAATATTTGTGCAATTTAATTATAGGTAGCCCTTCTTTTAGTCCAGGCTTTATTTAAATATTCCGCAAACGTAAATACACAGTGGACTAAAAAACATTTCAGTTTTTGCCCCATAATGCCACGGTATATCTGGTGGGCTTTGTCGAATAAGAGCGAGCGTATATTGTGGTAGAAAGGGCAATAGAGAATGAAACTCATTTTGTCTATTTCTTCCAGGCCACAATAGTTACATAGTATTTCCTCTTCCAGTTCACCACAATACCGACCTGTTTCAATATCCCTGATCTGACCTGTTTCAATACGCAGAGGCAATATCCCTGATCTGACCTGTTTCAATACAGAGAGACAATATCCCTGATCTGACCTGTTTCAATACAGAGAGACAATATCCCTGATATGACCTGTTTCAATACGCAGAGGCAATATCCCTGATCTGACCTGTTTCAATACAGAGAGACAATATCCCTGATCTGACCTGTTTCAATACAGAGAGACAATATCCCTGATATGACCTGTTTCAATACGCAGAGGCAATATCCCTGATCTGACCTGTTTCAATACAGAGAGACAATATCCCTGATCTGACCTGTTTCAATACAGAGAGACAATATCCCTGATATGACCTGTTTCAATACGCAGAGGCAATATCCCTGACCTGACCTGTTTCAATACGCAGAGGCAATATCCCTGATCTGACCTGTTTCAATACGCAGAGGCAATATCCCTGATCTGACCTGTTTCAATACGCAGAGACAATATCCCTGATCTGACCTGTTTCAATACGCAGAGGCAATATCCCTGATCTGACCTGTTTCAATACGCAGAGGCAATATCCCTGATCTGACCTGTTTCAATACGCAGAGGCAATATCCCTGATCTGACCTGTTTCAATACGCAGAGGCAATATCCCTGATCTGACCTGTTTCAATACGCAGAGGCAATATCCCTGATATGACCTGTTTCAATACGCAGAGGCAATATCCCTGATCTGACCTGTTTCAATATGCAGAGACAGTATACCTGATCTGACCTGTTTCAATACCCAGAGATAATATCGCTGATCTGACCTGTTTCAATACAGAGAGACAATATCCCTGATCTGACCTGTTTCAATACGCAGAGACAATATCCCTGATCTGACCTGTTTCAATACGCAGAGACAATATCCCTGATCTGACCTGTTTCAATACGCAGAGACAATATCCCTGATCTGACCTGTTTCAATACGCAGAGGCAATATCCCTGATCTGACCTGTTTCAATACGCAGAGGCAATATCCCTGATCTGACCTGTTTCAATACGCAGAGGCAATATCCCTGATATGACCTGTTTCAATACGCAGAGGCAATATCCCTGATCTGACCTGTTTCAATATGCAGAGACAGTATACCTGATCTGACCTGTTTCAATACCCAGAGATAATATCGCTGATCTGACCTGTTTCAATACAGAGAGACAATATCCCTGATCTGACCTGTTTCAATACGCAGAGACAATATCCCTGATCTGACCTGTTTCAATACGCAGAGGCAATATCCCTGATCTGACCTGTTTCAATACAGAGAGACAATATCCCTGATCTTCCCTGTGCACATAGCGATCTCTTGTTTATAGGTAGGTTATACATAATATATCTCTCGCCCTTAATCAAACAACATGTTCTGAATTTGGGTTTGTGATTAATCTCCTCCTCCCCATTTTGTTTTCATATTGCATCCACAGTTGTTTTTTTAAATCATATCTATGTCTGCCTTCATTTGGTTTTCATACAGATGTTCACAGTCAGACTGTTGAAAAAGGTCGGACATTTCAGTTGCCCAGGCTCCCCCCTATAGATAGATCCCATTAAAAAAAACTTGACCTGTTATTCTGGCAGTTGGCATATCCAACAGTCTATTCCATTGTCTCACCATACACGCCTTCCATCTCACCTCACAGGGTTCCCAGCCCATATCCCCTGTTTTTGAAAGTATAGGTGCAAACTTGTGGACACCTAAAAAGTAACGTACTGCTCTGTTATGGACGTGTTTGTTTATAAAACACCTCTTAGCACCTCACACTCCTGCTGAATAGTCCAGAACAGGACACAGTCTGATACAGTTTGGAGTACGTAGTATAACCAATAACTTTGAGTGGTTTTGTTTGTCCTAAAACTCCCCCAAGAGCTCTACTTCCTGAGTCGGCCAGGGCAGATGTTCCATATAGAAAGGTCACATGTCTCTACTTCCTGAGTCGGCCAGGGTAGATGATGCGTATAGAAAAGTAATATGTTCATCAATAATAACACACAAATATTTATAGTTGCTAGTACACTCAAGAATGTCTTCAACATAACTGAAAAACATGTTTCTTAGTACCTGGTCTTCATCTGTGTTTTAGTCTGGTTGATCATGAGTCTCCATCTTTTACACCAGTCAGGTTGATCATGAGTCTCCATATTTTACACCAAGTCATTATCTGTGTTTTAGTCTGGTTGATCACGAGTCTCCATCTTTTACACCAAGTCATTATCTGTGTTTTAGTCTGGTTGATCATGAGTCTCCATCTTTTACACCAGTCTGGTTGATCATGAGTCTCCATCTTTTACACCAAGTCATTATCTGTGTTTTAGTCTGGTTGATCACGAGTCTCCATCTTTTACACCAAGTCATTATCTGTGTTTTAGTCTGGTTGATCATGAGTCTCCATCTTTTACACCAAGTCATTATCTGTGTTTTAGTCTGGTTAATCATGAGTCTCCATCTTTTACACCAAGTCATTATCTGTGTTTAAGTCTGGTTAATCATGAGTCTCCATCTTTTACACCAAGTCATTATCTGTGTTTTAGTCTGGTTGATCACGAGTCTCCATTTTTTTACACCAAGTCATTATCTGTGTTTTAGTCTGGTTGATCATGAATCTCCATTTTTTACATTTACATTTACATTTAAGTCATTTAGCAGACGCTCTTATCCAGAGCGACTTACACACCAAGTCATTATCTGTGTTTTAGTCTGGTTAATCATGAGTCTCCATCTTTTACACCAAGTCATTATCTTTGTTTTAGTCTGGTTGATCATGAATCTCAATTTTTTTACACCAAGTCATTATCTGTGTTTTACTCTGGTTGATCATGAGTCTCCATCTTTTACACCAAGTCATTATCTGTGTTTTAGTCTGGTTAATCATGAGTCTCCATCTTTTACACCAAGTCATTATCTGTGTTTTAGTCTGGTTAATCATGAGTCTCCATCTTTTACACCAAGTCATTATCTGTGTTTTAGTCTGGTTAATCACGAGTCTCCATCTTTTACACCAAGTCATTATCTTTGTTTTAGTCTGGTTGATCATGAATCTCAATTTTTTTACACCAAGTCATTATCTGTGTTTTACTCTGGTTGATCATGAGTCTCCATCTTTTACACCAAGTCATTATCTGTGTTTTAGTCTGGTTAATCATGAGTCTCCATCTTTTACACCAAGTCATTATCTGTGTTTTAGTCTGGTTGATCATGAGTCTCCATCTTTTACACCAAGTCATTATCTGTGTTTTAGTCTGGTTGATCATGAGTCTCCATCTTTTACACCAAGTCATTATCTGTGTTTTAGTCTGGTTAATCACGAGTCTCCATCTTTTACACCAAGTCATTATCTGTGTTTTACTCTGGTTGATCATGAGTCTCCATCTTTTACACCAAGTCATTATCTGTGTTTAAGTCTGGTTAATCATGAGTCTCCATCTTTTACACCAAGTCATTATCTGTGTTTTAGTCTGGTTGATCATGAGTCTCCATCTTTTACACCAAGTCATTATCTGTGTTTTAGTCTGGTTGATCATGAGTCTCCATCTTTTACACCAAGTCATTATCTGTGTTTTAGTCTGGTTGATCATGAGTCTCCATCTTTTACACCAAGTCATTATCTGTGTTTTACTCTGGTTAATCATGAGTCTCCATCTTTTACACCAACAGACATCACATAATAACATGTTCTGCAGGTCTTGTTCAGTTTCTGCCGTCTAAATAATATCATCAACATATGAAAGATACTTAGCACTTCATCATCATATCTTATTCCAATATTTAACTTATTTTTTATTTTGTAAATAATTTATAAACAAATCAAACAACGTCTTTATACTGTAGCTGTACTAGACTGCACCAGTATTGATAGGAAAGATGGTATCTGATATCTCTGCTGTTCTGGTCTGCCCAGGTGTTATGAGAGGAGGCAGGATACCTAGTTACGATATAGCTGTTTAAACCCCTTGATCAAACCTGCCCCTGCCTGGGCAGAAGGTGCTAGAAACGGCAAACACACACACGCGTCCCCTCTCTTGCCCTAACCCGAGCCACGGTTTAGTTCATATCCCTCTTGTCACAGTTTCTGTGTGTTTCACATGACATCATCGCGTGGCTCCGATCCGGAGTGCAGCGCCTGAACCTTTAATTTCCCGACTTTTCTCTCGCCAACGTCTCTTTCACTCTGTTCACTTTGGGATTACGCTGCAGTGCTTCTGAAAAGTGTTCCCCTTCCCCTTCAGAACTCAAGACTTCAAATGGCCCCCTATTCCCTTTATAATACGTTACTCCTCATGGGGGAATTCCCGACCCGACTTTTTAAGAGCTCGTAAATGTAACATAATTACATTTTTTTTTTAAATGTACTTTTCTCTCTGTGTATTCTGATCTTGAATGTAAGCATGATAACAGCATGCTGCTATTCACCAGCTATTTTTAGAAAAAGCTTCTTTTTTTTCTCTCTCCCCAAAATAGAAAACTCCGTTCTCCATCTACTGTAATACCACTTCATAAGAGTGAGGTATATGAACCGGTTTGGATAAGGGAATTGTAAATATATATATATTTTTTTAGATCTATTTGACCTTATGATCGCTGGAGACAAAATGTGAAACGAGTCATATGGCAGTAAACTGAAGCATATTAAAAGTAAAGCTGATGAAAGGCTGTGTTATTATGAAGAGGTAAAATTGCAGTGCCTGTTTGCAGGGATGGGCACTCTCTAATGTCTTCATTATAATCTACCCAGACTTTCTCTGTTTCCTATTTCAAATCTAATCAAATTTTATTGGTCGCGGACACATATATTACACACAGATATTATTGCAGGTGTAGCAAAATGCTTACGCAGTAATATCAAACACTACACACTGTTGAAGCATCTTTTGGCAGCGATTACAGCCTCGAGTCCTCTTGGGTATGACGCTACAAACTTGGCCCACCTGTATTTGGGGAGTTTCTTCCATTCTTCTCTGCAGATCATTTCAAGTTCTGTCAGGTTGGATGGGGAGAGTCGCTGCAACAGCTCTTTTCAGGTATCTCCAGAGAGGTTTGATCGGATTCAAGTCTGGGCTCTGGCTGGGCAACTCAAGGACATTCAGAGACTTGTTTGGAAGCCAGTCCTGCATTGTCTTGGCTGTCTGCTTAGTGTCGTTGTCCTGTTAGAAGGTGAGCCTTATATGTACACATACATACACACACACACACACACACACACACATATATACACACATACACACACAGTACCAGTCAAAAGTTGACACAACTACTCATTCAAGGGTTTTTCTTCATTTAAAAAAAACTATTTTCTACATTGTAGAATAATAGTGAAGACATCAAAACTATGAAGTAACACATATGGAATCATGTAGTAACCAAAAAAGTCTTAAACCAATCAAAATATATTTAATATTCTTCAAAGCAGCCACCCTTTAACTTGACAGCTTTACGCACTCTTGGCATTCTCTCAACCAGCTCAATGAGGTAGTCACCTGGAATGCATTTATGTTGCCAGCAAGTGGGAGGGTATTCAGCGGTTGATTGAATTATATTTAGTGTGTCTTGATATAGTAGTGACCCTGTTGTTTTGTGTTCTTTTTATTGTAATATTATTTTATTGTTATTTTATTATTATTATTTTGTTATTTAACCAGGTAAATCATTGAGGACACATTGTATTTTACAATACAGACCTGATCATTGTTTCATGTGTACAGGAGTTTTTCCTGGTCAGATGGTTATAAGTCTCTTTGTTTACATTGTCAGAAATAACTCTGAGTCCTGGAATGACTCCATTCTTCACAAAATGGTCGCCGTTCATCACCCAGGTGGTTGCCACACATTGGTGGTGGAGGAGGTGAGTTTCCCCCTTATTGTGTAAGAGAAGAGATCAGTTGAGGATTCTGCTGTAGATGTCCCAACAGTCTCCCGCTCTTTCACTAATTATTTCACTTGTTCAAACACATTTTGCACAAGTGTCCATATTTAATAATACTAATAATGGATTGGATTTATATAGCGTCTTTCTACCAAATCCGGTGATCCCAAAACCTTTTACACAGTAAGGGGGAAACTCACTTCCTCCACCACCAATGTGTGGCAACCACCTGGGTGATGGACGGCGACCATTTTGTTTGCGCCAGAACCTCACCACACAGCAGCTGGCATGGTGGAGGACTGATATGCCAATCGGGAATTGGGGATGATGATTAAGTGGCCATGATTGAATGGGGTCGAGTTGGGAATTTGGCCAGGACAGCGGGGAAAACACCACTATGGGTTATTTAATATCCGCAGAGAGACGGGACACCCGTTTAACATCCCATCCGAAACACGTCACCCTACGCAGGGGTGCCCTGGGGCATTGGGGTTTAATCTTCAGACCAGAGGGAAGACTGCCTCCTACTGGCTCTCCGACAGCTTCCGGTCCATGGACCGACCAGAACCGACACTGCTTAGCTTCAAAGGCAAGCCAGCAGTGGGATGCAGGATAGTATATTTTTATCTCTAAAGTATATAGTATTTGTCATCTACACAGTTTTTGCAAACTTATGAATGGGCTTGTCGATGTCCCTAGAACAACAGCAGAAAACAAGCATGCAAGTAAAAGACTGGAGAATAGTTGAAGACTGTAACAGGATGTCATGTGACAGAACGTGTCTTTTCTCTTGTTATTAGATGTGAGTTGACTCTACTGTGGCTCTGTTTCTGCAGGCTAATACACATCCTGTTACCGTGTGATTTCTGTCTCTTCAGGCTAGCTGTTGTGTGATCAAACAGGTGAGTTCACCCAACACAGTATGACTCTGTCGGACTTCAAACAGCACTCATATCAAATCAAATGTATTTATAAAGCCCTTCGTACATCAGATGATATCTCAAAGTGCTGTACAGAAACCCAGCCTAAAACCCCAAACAGCAAGCAATGCAGGTGTAGAAGCACGGTGGCTAGGAAAAACTCCCTAGAAAGGCCTGAACCTAGGAAGAAACCTAGAGAGGAACCAGGCTATGAGGGGTGGCCAGTCCTCTTCTGGCTGTGCCGGGTGGAGATTATAACAGAACATGGCCAAGATGTTCAAAATGTTCATAAATGACCAGCATGGTCAAATAATAATAATCACAGTGGTTGTCGAGGGTGCAACAGGTCAGCACCTCAGGAGTAAATGTCAGTTGGTTTTTCATAGACGATCATACGGTAAGTTTAATCTAAACTTCATTACAGTAATATAGTTGTGTGGTGGGGGGCTCAAGGTTTCTCAAATGATCCAGAACCGCTGACGCAGTGTTCAGTCCTGGGGTTTCCAAAACTGCAATTATAAAAGACTTGTTAAGGATGGCAGCTGAATTCTTTTCAATGATGCTTGTTTTACAATTGCAGCTTTACAGTAAAATTGGTTTCGTAACTGTATAAAGTTATGTAGTTAAATAAACAACACAAAACCATCCTTACATTGTGCAGCAATGACTAAATCAGTCAAATACGTCCAAACAAAGAATTTCATTTATTTCTAGCAAATAACTATTTAACTGTATCACAACCGGCCGTGATCGGGAGTCCCGTAGGGCGGCGTACAATTTGCCCAGCGTCCTCCGGTTTTGGCCCGGTGTTGGCCTTCATTGTAAATAGTAATTTGTTCATAATTGACTTACCTTGTTAAATAAAGGTTAAATATATCAAACATCCATATCCTGATATAATTCCACGTCTGGTACATGAGTATAAATGTAATCACAACATGACATTTGGAAGTTGTTTCCAGACTAGCGTTGAACATTGTGTTGAATGATTGGCTAACAACACACAGTTCTCATACAAGCCCTGTGATTTAGACCGACAGGTTCTACCCTGTCAGACGGTAGAAATGATGGTTTTTGTCCAGTCAGGTGTGAAATTGGTGATGTATTTGGCAGAATGCGGTGGGTTAATGTACTCTCTCATAGCAGGACCGACGCTCCTACACACACCCTCCCAACTCCCCCCACACATCCTCCCTCCACTCTCATACGAACAGAAGTCTTGCATATGGAAGTGGTTTCATGACAGCCTCTTTAACAATAACAGGAGATGTGCGAGGGTGCTTGTGTTTCCAAGAATGTGTTTCTAACAGGGACCTAACTCACTCACTGCAAGCTGTCTCTGATGGATCTGGTTCCAGAGCTGACCTGACTCTCTGATGGATCTGGTTCCAGAGCTGACCTGGCTCTCTGATGGATCTGGTTCCAGAGCTGACCTGACTCTCTGATGGATCTGGTTCCAGAGCTGACCTGGCTCTCTGATGGATCTGGTTCCAGAGCTGACCTGGCTCTCTGATGGATCTGGTTCCAGAGCTGACCTGACTCTCTGATGGATCTGGTTCCAGAGCTGACCTGACTCTCTGATGGATCTGGTTCCAGAGCTGACCTGACTCTCTGATGGATCTGGTTCCAGAGCTGACCTGACTCTCTGATGGATCTGGTTCCAGAGCTGACCTGACTCTCTGATGGATCTGGTTCCAGAGCTGACCTGACTCTCTGATGGATCTGGTTCCAGAGCTGACCTGACTCTCTGATGGATCTGGTTCAATAGATGACCTGACTCTCTGATGGATCTGGTTCCAGAGCTGACCTGACTCTCTGATGGATCTGGTTCCAGAGCTGACCTGGCTCTCTGATGGATCTGGTTCCAGAGCTGACCTGGCTCTCTGATGGATCTGGTTCCAGAGCTGACCTGACTCTCTGATGGATCTGGTTCCAGAGCTGACCTGACTCTCTGATGGATCTGGTTCCAGAGCTGACCTGACTCTCTGATGGATCTGGTTCCAGAGCTGACCTGACTCTCTGATGGATCTGGTTCCAGAGCTGACCTGACTCTCTGATGGATCTGGTTGCAGAGCTGACCAGACTCTCTGATGGATCTGGTTGCAGAGCTGACCTGACTCTCTGATGGATCTGGTTCCAGAGCTGACCTGACTCTCTGATGGATCTGGTTCAATAGATGACCTGACTCTCTGATGGATCTGGTTCCAGAGCTGACCTGACTCTCTGATGGATCTGGTTCAATATCTGACCTGACTCTCTGATGGATCTGGTTCCAGAGCTGACCTGACTCTCTGGTGGATCTGGTTCCATAGCTGACCTGACTCTCTGATGGATCTGGTTCCAGAGCTGACCTGACTCTCTGATGGATCTGGTTCCAGAGCTGACCTGACTCTCTGATGGATCTGGTTCCAGAGCTGACCTGACTCTCTGATGGATCTGGTTCCAGAGCTGACCTGACTCTCTGGTGGATCTGGTTCCAGAGCTGACCTGACTCTCTGGTGGATCTGGTTCCAGAGCTGACCTGACTCTCTGGTGGATCTGGTTCCAGAGCTGACCTGACTCTCTGATGGAGAGAAAGAGAGAGAGAGACAGACAGACAGTTGATTAGAGCTGCAACTGCTCTGCTCATGCTGAGTTTAGTTGTACAGAATATCAGAGTGAAGCTGGACTGTGGACGGTGCTGCTATTCACTCTGTGTTGGATCCTCTTTCATGTATAAATCATACAGTCCAACTGCAGAGCCCCTCTCTCTCTGTAACCCTCTTCTGGAGAGGGGGGGGAGAGGGGGAGGAGAGGGGGAGGAGAGGAGAGGAGAGGGGAGAGGAGAGGGGGGAGGAGGGGGGAAGGGGGAGGAAAGGGGGAGGAGGATGAGAGGAGAGAGGAGAGGGGGAGAAGAGGGGGGGGGGGGGAGAGGGGGAGGATGAGAGGGGAGGGGGGAGGAGAGGGGGAGGAGGAGTGAGGATGAGAGGGGAGGGGGGAGGAGAGAGGAGAGGGGGAGGAGAGGAGAGGAGGGGGGAGAATAGGATGGGAGAGGAGAGGAGGAGAGAGGAGAGGAGAACATCAGGCCTAGCTGGCAACATGTCACCACGCCTGCCTGTCTTTGATAATTGTTTTATGAAATGAACCACTGTCTCTCCCTGACTGCCATCTCTGTTCGGCCCAAATGGCACCCTATTCCCTTTATATGGAATAGAGTGGCATTTGGGTTGCCGGTTCTGTTACTGCAGATGCAGTCAGAGGGAGGGGCCTGACTCAGAGGGCACCTGGGAACCCGTTGGGCTCAGTGTGCTGTGTGGAAGGCACTGTGCACCGGCCCCTATGCTGCTGGGGGAGGGAGGTAGAGAAACACATCAACCGCAAACCATTCTCCTCCTCCTTTATCGCTCTCCATGTATTTCGGTATCTCTCTCCCTGTCTCATTCTAGATGTGCAATCCTCCACCCCTCTCTCTCTCTCCCCCTCCCTATCTCTCTTCCCCACTCTGACTCCCTCCCTCTCTCTACCTCCCCTCATCTTCCTCTCTGCCCTCATCTTCTTCGCTCCCCTCATCTTCCTCTCTCCCCTCCTGCTGTGATCATCTACAGGCTTGGTAATTCAGCAACACAGTAAATCAGGACTCCAGGGTCACAAAGCCTCCAGATAACCAACCAACCACCACAGGGGTAAATAAAGAAATAAAACACATGTTCTTTGACCACTTGCATTTATTTTCTTTGGGTTTTCTTTCTATATTTTGCCTGTAAATGTTGCCTGCGTTTGTTCTCTCTCTTCATTATCAATGCTTGGCTACACATTCCACTACCCAGTCTACTGTAAATGGCTTCAATACCAATCTGGCTTCAGTGTGGAGGGACAGAAGGTTTCCCTTCTCTCCTCCTTTCTCTCTCTCGTTTTGTTCAAGTACGGCTGGCTCATTAGTTTAGACGCCTGCATACAATATAAAAAGAAGACTCCCCGATGAAGATAAAAATCCAAGTTTTCTAACTGAATACCTTTTTGACGCTGGCGATGTTAATACACGCACGTGTTCAAAGTCTTAACAAACTCTGTTGCTCTCTGCCACCATCAGAAGTTGTTTGACGGGTCCATTAACACGACTGTTTTGTATTTGTATTTATTATGGATCCCCGTTAGTTCCTGCCAAGGCAGCAGCTACTCTTTCTGAGGTTTATTATGGATCCCCGTTAGTTCCTGCCAAGGCAGCAGCTACTCTTTCTGAGGTTTATTATGGATCCCCGTTAGTTCCTGCCAAGGCAGCAGCTACTCTTCCTGGGGTTTATTATGGATCCCCGTTAGTTCCTGCCAAGGCAGCAGCTACTCTTCCTGGGGTTTATTATGGATCCCCGTTAGTTCCTGCCAAGGCAGCAGCTACTCTTCCTGGGGTTTATTATGGATCCCCATTAGTTCCTGCCAAGGCAGCAGCTACTCTTTCTGAGGTTTATTATGGATCCCCGTTAGTTCCTGCCAAGGCAGCAGCTACTCTTTCTGAGGTTTATTATGGATCCCCGTTAGTTCCTGCCAAGGCAGCAGCTACTCTTTCTGAGGTTTATTATGGATCCCCGTTAGTTCCTGCCAAGGCAGCAGCTACTCTTCCTGGGGTTTATTATGGATCCCCGTTAGTTCCTGCCAAGGCAGCAGCTACTCTTCCTGGGGTTTATTATGGATCCCCGTTAGTTCCTGCCAAGGCAGCAGCTACTCTTCTTGGGGTTTATTATGGATCCCCGTTAGTTCCTGCCAAGGCAGCAGCTACTCTTCTTGGGGTTTATTATGGATCCCCGTTAGTTCCTGCCAAGGCAGCAGCTACTCTTCCTGGGGTTTATTATGGATCCCCGTTAGTTCCTGCCAAGGCAGCAGCTACTCTTTCTGAGGTTTATTATGGATCCCCGTTAGTTCCTGCCAAGGCAGCAGCTACTCTTCCTGGGGTTTATTATGGATCCCCGTTAGTTCCTGCCAAGGCAGCAGCTACTCTTCCTGGGGTTTATTATGGATCCCCGTTAGTTCCTGCCAAGGCAGCAGCTACTCTTCCTGGGGTTTATTATGGATCCCCGTTAGTTCCTGCCAAGGCAGCAGCTACTCTTCCTGGGGTTTATTATGGATCCCCGTTAGTTCCTGCCAAGGCAGCAGCTACTCTTCCTGGGGTTTATTATGGATCCCCGTTAGTTCCTGCCAAGGCAGCAGCTACTCTTCCTGGGGTTTATTATGGATCCCCGTTAGTTCCTGCCAAGGCAGCAGCTACTCTTCCTGGGGTTTATTATGGATCCCCGTTAGTTCCTGCCAAGGCAGCAGCTACTCTTCCTGAGGTTTATTATGGATCCCCGTTAGTTCCTGCCAAGGCAGCAGCTACTCTTCCTGGGGTTTATTATGGATCACCGTTAGTTCCTGCCAAGGCAGCAGCTACTCTTCCTGGGGTTTATTATGGATCCCCGTTAGTTCCTGCCAAGGCAGCAGCTACTCTTCCTGGGGTCCAAACACACCAAAAGCGTCCACAGATAAAACAGTGAACTGTGTTTGTACTGAATGAGCTGAAGATAAAACAGTACATCCTATAACATCTCTACACCACCACATATCCACAACACAACATGTTCAATAACACCATACAACAATATCACAATGTATGCGTGTGTCTGTACCTTTTGTGTGTGTCTCTTCACAGTCCCCGCTGTTCCATAAGGTGTATTTTTACCTGCTTTTTAAATCTACATTTTACTGTTTGCATCAGTTACCTGATGTGGAATAGAGTTCCATGTAGTCATGGCTCTATGTAGTACTCTGTACCTCCCATAGTCTGTTCTGGACTTGGGGACTGTGAAGAGACCTCTGGTGGCATGTCTTGTGGGGTAGGCATGGGTGTCTGAGCTGTGTGCGAGTATATTAAACAGACAGCTCGGTACATTCAGCTTGTCAACACCTCTTACAAAAACAAGTAATGAGGAAGTCAATCTCTCTTCCACTTTGAGCCATGAGAGATTGACATGCATGTCATTAATGTTCTCCATGTACTTTTAAGGGCCAGCTGTGCTGCCCTGTTCTGAGCCAACTGCAATTTTCCCAAGTCCCTCGTTGTGTCACCTGCCCACACTACTGAACAGTAGTCCAGGTGCGACAAAACTAGGGCCTGTAGGACCTGCCTTGTTGATAGTGTTGTTAAGAAGGCATGTTGTTAGTAAAGATTGAATAAAGAAAGGGGCCTAAACAGCTACCCTGGGGAATTCCTGATTCTAACTGGATTATATTTGATAGGCTTCTATTAAAGAACACCCTCTGTGTTCTGTTAGACAAGTAACTCTTTATCCACATTATAGCAGGGGGTGTAAAGCCATAACATACGTTTTTCCAGAAGCAGACTATGTCAAAAGCCGCACTGAAGTCTAACAAGACAGCCCCCACAATCATTTTATCATAAATTTCTCTGTCATTTGTGTAAGTGCTATGCTTGTTGAGTGTCCGTCCCTATAAGTGCGCAGAAAGTCTGTTGTCAATTTTTTAAATTGTGAAATAGCATTGTATCTGGTCAAACACCATTTTTTCCAGAAGTTTACTAAGGGTTAGTAACGGGCTGATTTGTTGGTTATTTGAGCCAGTAAAGGGGGCTTTACTGTTCTTTGGATGAGGAATGACTTTAGCTTCCCTCCAGGCCTGAGGGCACACACCCTCTAGTAGGCTTAAATTGAAGATGTGGCAATATCGTCCTCTATTATCTTCAGTAATTTTCCATCCAGATTATCAGACCCCGGTGGCGTGTCATTGTTGATAGACAACAATACTTTTTTCACCTCTTCCTCCCAAACTTTACAGAATTCAAAGTGCAATTAATTTATTAAAATAATTTGGTCAGATATACTTGGATGTGTAGTGTCAGTGTTTGTTGCTGGCATGTCATCCCGAAGTTTGCTTGTCTTAGCAATGAAAAAGTATTTAATGTAGTTGGCAATATCAGTGATGAATGTGATGAATGAGACATCTGATTTAATTACTATCATTCTTTATGTAATTTATCTTTGTTTCATAGTTTATTTGTATTTCGTTTTTCGATTTCTTAATTTGCAGGATGTTTGCCAATCGGTTGTCCTGCCAGACTTATTGGCCATAACTTTTGCCTCATCCCTTTCAACCATACAAATGTTCAATTCCTCATCAATCCAATTTTACAGTCATTTTCTTAATGGGTGCATGCTTATTAGTAACTGGAATAAGCAATTTCATAAATGTGTCAAGTGCAGGGTCTGGTTGCTCCTCATTACACACCACAGACCAGCACATGTTATTTACATCATCAACATATGAATCACTGCAAAACTTATTGTATGACCTCTTATACACTATATCAGGCCCAGCCTTTGGAACTTTGGTTTTCCTAGATATGGCTCCAATATTGTGGTCACTACATCCTATGTATTTGGATACCACTTCAAAGCAAATTTCTGCAGCATTTAGTAAAGATGTGATCAATACATGTTGATTTAATTCCTGTGCTGTTTGTAACTACCCTGGTAGGTTGACTGACAACGTGAACCAGGTTGCAGACGCTGGTTACAGTTTGAAGTTTTATCTTAAGCGGACAGCTTGATGAGAGCCAGAAAATATACTTCTCTGTTGATATCACATTCATTATCAAGCATTTCACACATATTTCACACAAGTCATAAGACTCCTGAACAGCTAAATCAAAGGGCTACCCAGACCCTTCTTTTACACTGCTGCTTCTCTCTGTTTTTTATCAATGCATAGTCACTTTAACTCTACCTACAGATACATATTACCTCAATTAGCCCGACTAACCGGTGCCCCCGCACATTGACTCTGTACCGGTACCCCCATGTATATAACCTCCACATTGACTCTGTACCCGTACCCCCATGTATATAGCCTCCACATTGACTCTGTACCGGTACCCCCATGTATATAGCCTCACTATTGTTATTTTTACTGCTGCTGTTTAATTATTTGTTACTTTATTTTAAGTGTTTAATTTTTATATTTTTTACAAAACACTTTTTTTTCTTAAGTTACTTACATTGTTTCTGCCAATGCCCCTAGATTTAATGGATACATTAACACATCTGATTTAGTGGGTACTGCCGGGGCGGGGCGGCAGGGTAGCCTAGTGGTTAGAGTGTTGGACTAGTAACCGAAAGGTTGCAAGTTCAAATCCCCGAGTTGACAAGGTACAAATCTGTCGTTCTGCCCCTGAACAAGGCAGTTAACCCACTGTTCCTAGGCCGTCATTGTAAATATGAATTTGTTCTTAACTGACTTGCCTAGTTAAATAAAGGTGAAATAAAAATGTGTGGGTACGTTAACACAATTAATTTAGTGGGTACGTTAACACAACTGATTTAGTGGGTACGTTAACACAACTGATTTAGTGGGTACGTTAACACAACTGATTTAGTGGGTACGTTAACACAACTGATTCAGGGGGTACGTTAACACAACTGATTCAGGGGGTACGTTAACACAACTGATTCAGGGGGTACGTTAACACAACTGATTCAGGGGGTACGTTAACACAACTGATTCAGGGGGTACGTTAACACAACTGATTCAGGGGGTACGTTAACACAACTGATTTAGTGGGTACGTTAACACAACTGATTTAGTGGGTACGTTAACACAACTGATTCAGGGGGTACGTTAACACAACTGATTTAGTGGGTACGTTAACACAACTGATTTAGTGGGTACGTTAACACAACTGATTCAGGGGGTACGTTAACACAACTGATTCAGGGGGTACGTTAACACAACTGATTTAGTGGGTACGTTAACACAACTGATTCAGGGGGTACGTTAACACAACTGATTTAGTGGGTACGTTAACACAACTGATTCAGGGGGTACGTTAACACAACTGATTTAGTGGGCACGTTAACACAACTGATTTAGTGGGTACGTTAACACAACTGATTTAGTGGGTACGTTAACACAACTGATTCAGGGGGTACGTTAACACAACTGATTCAGGGGGTACGTTAACACAACTGATTTAGTGGGTACGTTAACACAACTGATTTAGTGGGTACGTTAACACAACTGATTTAGTGGGTACGTTAACACAACTGATTCAGGGGGTACGTTAACACAACTGATTCAGGGGGTACGTTAACACAACTGATTTAGTGGGTACGTTAACACAACTGATTTAGTGGGTACGTTAACACAACTGATTTAGTGGGTATCTTAACACAACTGATTTAGTGGGTACGTTAACACAATTAATTTAGTGGGTACATTAACACAACTGATTCAGGGGGTACGTTAACACAACTGATTTAGTGGGTACGTTAACACAACTGATTTAGTGGGTACGTTAACACAACTGATTTAGTGGGTACGTTAACACAACTGATTTAGTGGGTACGTTAACACAACTGATTTAGTGGGTACGTTAACACAACTGATTCAGGGGGTACGTTAACACAACTGATTCAGGGGGTACGTTAACACAACTGATTTAGTGGGTACGTTAACACAACTGATTTAGTGGGTATCTTAACACAACTGATTTAGTGGGTACGTTAACACAACTGATTCAGGGGGTACGTTAACACAACTGATTTAGTGGGTACGTTAACACAACTGATTTAGTGGGTACGTTAACACAACTGATTCAGTGGGTATCTTAACACAACTGATTTAGTGGGTACGTTAACACAACTGATTCAGGGGGTACGTTAACACAACTGATTCAGGGGGTATCTTAACACAACTGATTTAGTGGGTACGTTAACACAACTGATTTAGTGGGTATCTTAACACAACTGATTTAGTGGGTACGTTAACACAACTGATTTAGTGGGTATCTTAACACAACTGATTTAGTGGGTACGTTAACACAACTGATTTAGTGGGTATCTTAACACAACTGATTTAGTGGGTACGTTAACACAACTGATTCAGGGGGTACGTTAACACAACTGATTCAGGGGGTACGTTAACACAACTGATTTAGTGGGTACGTTAACACAACTGATTCAGGGGGTACGTTAATGAGATATCAAATGGAGAGGAGGGTACAAGAGAGAGCATTTTAATGGATAAACGGTGCTTAATAGTGGAAAAAAATTCAAATTAATTGAGCAGCCAAAATGTTGTGCTTTTTCCCTGCACTCATGCATGCAGAGCCTTCAGAACATATTCATACTGCTTGACTTGTTACAGCCTGGATCAAAATGGATTCAATATTTTTTTTAATCTCACCTGTACACACACACTACCCCATAATGACAGTGGAAACATGTTTTTTTTTTTTTTTTTTTTTACATTTTAGCAAATTTTAGCTAAACAGAAATATCTAATTTACACAAGTATTCACACCCCTTTTGCTATGACACTCCAAATTGAGCTCAGGTGCATTCAATTTTCCTTGATCGTCCTTGAGCTGTCCGCTACAACTTAATTGGAGTCCACCTGTGGCCAATTCACTTGTTTGGACATGATTTAGAAAGAAACACACCTGTCCTATATGTAACCGATGTGAAATGGCTAGCTAGTTAGCGATGGTGCGCGCTAATAGCGTTTCAATCGGAGATGTCACTCGCTCCGAGACCATGAAGTAGTTGTTCCCCTTGCTCTGCAAGGGCCGCGGCTTTTGAGGAGCGATGGGTAACGAGGCAGTTGTTAATGTGTGCAGAGGGTCCCTGGTTCGAGCCCAGATAGGGGCGAGGAGAGGGACGGAAGCTATACTGCTACATATAGAAGGTACCACAGTTGTGTAGTGGATGAATGACAGAAGGTGATACTGGTGACTTGCGGACGCCAAGACCCAGCGTGATGATGCAATCATCATTTATGACATTGTTTGGGTGGCTGACCATTTGTGGTTTGTCACAGGGGTCAAACGCACCTTATCTGCGACTTTCTACGGGGAGGGATGTTCCCACAGAACCCTGGGACACCGTTGGAGATGTGGAGACAGATGAAAACATGAAATTGACTAAATGAATGTTACTGAGGGTGAATTAAATTGTCTCTTTTTAGATTGTTTCAGAATTCATAAACAGTTATGAATTAATGTTTTCTGGTACTGTAAGTGCTATGGATGTATTTTTTTTTTTACAGGGAAACTGTTATTTTGTCTGTCGGACGGTGGATAGTTCAAAGTGGAGCGACTTCGGTTCACTCCTATCAGTTAAATGGATTTGATTACATTAGAATCTGAGTGTGTTGTTCTTGCCTTTTTTGATTTAATGAGCAAAGTGCAAAGAAACGTTAATTCAGGTTAGGGGGTGACTTCCTGCTTGAATTTTGGTTAAAAGGGCAGTGAATTCGATTATACTTTGAGAACTCCTGTGTGTGTGTACGACACAGCGTTTTCCCCTTATAGATGATTCTGAACTGAAGACACGTGTAACCACGTGAAGTCTTAGCCTATTGGTGATAGTCGTTAACTCTGTGTTAATCTGTAATGTATCGTGTATCTCATGTACACTGGAATTGTTTGAATGTTAATTATTTTGTGACCTAATAGCTTACATTAGTCGTATTGGGTAACTGCATTCCTCGTTTTACCGAGTAATTATTTGACTAGACACTTAAAATTTAGTAGGTCTGTTGGTAGTTTTTATATACATATAGAGTATTATTGGGTACCATCTTGAGATCCCTGATCTGCTTGCCTCAATAAATGAATGCTAGAACATCGGTCACCAGGATTAGCTATGTTTATCTAGTCTCTTAATAATTGCATAACGGTGTAAGTTAGACACATGCTCATCGTAGTCCTACTGAGTGGTGACGGAAGGCCTTGATCCTCTAGAGAGACACAGGGCCTGTTGCATTTTAATCACCATTTTGAGATTGTTAAGTGTAGTTTATTATTTTCAAAATAATTCCTTCATAATGGTGACCCCCCCCCCCCCCCCCCCCTCATCCTCAGCCGATGGGGACCAAACTACCACAGTGCACTCTTCGAAAAAAGGGTTAAGGTTCCGCAAAAGGGTTTGTCGGCTGTCTCCATAGAAGCACCATTTTTGGTTCCAGGTAGAACCCCTTTTGGGTTCCATGTAGAAGCCTCTGTGGAAAGGGTTCTACTTGGAAACAAAAGGGTTCTACCAGGAACCAAAAATAGTTATTCAAAGGGTTCTCCTATGGGGACAGCCGAAGAACCCCTTCAGGTTCTAGATGGAACCTTTTTTATTTTTAAGAGCTCTGCATGTCAGAGCAGACACTATACCATGAAGTCCAAGGAAGTGGCCCGTAAATCTCTGAGATATAATTGTGATGAGGAATATATCTGGGGAAGGTTATAAAACAACGTCTAGAGTGTTGAACGTTTCCAAGAGCACCGTGGTCTTCATCAGTAGGAAATGGAAAAAAATATGGAACTACCCAGACTCTGCCTAGAGCTGGCCGTCCAATCAAACTGAGCAACCTGGCAACAAAGACCTTGGTCAGGGAGATGACCAAGAACCCAATGACCACACTGACAGAACAACAGAGTTCCTCGGCTGAGATGGGAGAACCTGCCAGAAGGACAACAGTATCTGCAGCACTTCACCAACCTGGGCTGTATGGGAGAGTGGCCAGAAGGAAGCCACTCCTGATAAAAAAGGTACATGACAGCACACAATGAATGGAGACAAATACAGGCAAATCCTTGATGAAAACCTGCTTCAGAGTGTAAACGACATAAGTCTGGGGTGAAGATTTATATTCCAACAGGACAATAACCCCAAGCATACATCCAAAGTCCTTGAGTGACCCTGCCAAAGACTTGAATCCCATTGAGAATTTGTGGAAAGACTTGAAGAATGCTGTTCACCGCCAGCTCCCCATCTAACTTAACAGACCTTGAAAAAATCTGCAAGGAAAAATAGAAGAAAATCCCCAAATCCAGATGTGCAAAGCTGATACAGACATACCCACCAAGATTCAAAGCTGTATTTGCCGGGAAGTGCTTCCACAAAGTATTGAGGTGTTTGAAAACTTGCACTATAAAGTGCATTTCTGAACAGTATTCAGACCCTTTCACTTTTTCACATTTTGTTACATTACAACCTTATTCTAAATTTTTTTTTTTCTCTCATCAATCTACACACAATACCCCATAATGACAAAGCAAAAACAGGTTTTTAGAACTTTTGCAAGTGTATTAAAAATAAAAAGTACAGATACCTTATTTACATAAGTATTCAGACCCTGTCGGCGCACAGATGTGGGGAAGGGTACCAAATAATGTCTGCAGCATTAAAAGTACCCAAGAACACAGTAGCCTCCATCATTCTTAAATGGAAGAGGTTTGGAACCACCAAGACTCTTCCAGACGGAAGCCACTCCTCAGTAAAAGTGCGCTAGGAACTTGCCAAAAGGCAGCTAATGGACTCTCAGACCATGAGAAACAATATTCTCTGGACTGATGAAACCAAGAGTCGGCTGGAGTGGTGTAAAGCTCGCCGACTCTGGATCAGTGGAAACACGTTGTCTGGAGTGATGAATCACGCTTCACCATCTGGCATTCCGACGGACAAACCTGTGTTTGGTGGATGCCAGGAGAACGCTCCCTGCCCGAATTCATAGTGGCAACTGTAAAGTTTGGTGGAGGAGGAACAATGGTCTGGGGCTGTTTTTCATGGTTCGGGCCCCTTAGTTCCAGTGAAGGGAAATCTTAACTCTACAGAATACAATGGCATTCTGGACTATTCTGTGCTTCCTACTTTGTGGCAACAGTTTGGGGAAGACCCTTTCCTGTTTCAGCATGAATGCCCCCGTGCACAAAGCGAGGTCCATACAGAAATGGTTCGTCGAGATCGGTGTGGAAGAACTTGACTGGCCTGCACAGAGCCCTGACCTCAACCCCATCGAACACCTTTGGGATGAATTGGAACGACGACTGTGAGCCAGGCCTAATCGCTCCAACATCATTGTTCCCGACCTCACTAATGCTCTTGTGGCTGAATGGAAGCAAGTCCCCTCAGTAATGTTCCAACATCTAGTGGAAAGCCTTCCCAGAAGAGAGGAGACTATTATAGCAGCGAAGGGGGGGACCAACTCCATATTAATGCCCATGATTTTCGAATGAGATGTTCGACGAGCAGGTGTCCACATACTTTTGGTCACGTAGTGTATGTTAATGAGATATTTCTGTATTACATTTTCAATAATTGGGCAAATATTTCTAGAAACATCTTTTCTCTCGCTGTCTCTCGGCTGTAGGCAGGTAGGTGTGTGGGACGCAGGCTTCATTAAATAACACTTTTCTAACAAATGCGCAGGAAATGCAAAGTATCAACCTGCACCCTGATCCCATAATGAGCTACTTTTATCAAAAGGAGCCCTATGCTCCCTGTGTCATTTAAATACGGAATCGGGAGGCCTTCCTCAGATAGCCCTTTCAACAGTAATGAAAAGGGGCTACGGTTATATCATTTAAGTAGTCTCATCCTGATGATGTCATTTGGTGGAAGCGTGTTAAATACAGATAGCAGGTGATCAGTGTCATCTTAAATAAACACGTGTCAGTATGTACAGATGGGTTCATTTACAGGGGTTGAGTTAGATCTCGTATGAACACCGTTGGCCTTTCGACTCTTACAAAGTCGTGGTGAAGTATGCCCAGGCACGGCTTGGACGACATTTTAAAAGTTGAACCACCTTCAAGAGATGGTGACGCTATAGGAGAGAAATTGAGAGAGTTTTTCTCTTCGTCTTAGTTGTTTTTTTTGTTGTTGTTGATTCAATGGGAAATTTGATTTGAGCTGAGAAGGAAGCGGAGACAGATACGACAGGCTGAGAGGACCACTCAGGAGAGTATTTTGTAGGTTTGGACTTGATGTGATAGAGACAAACTCTGTCTCAGTCCAGTGTTTCCATTATCTCTGGTCGACTGATATGAAGCCCTAACGCACTGTGTCAGTTCGGAACGAGGTTGTTAGCTGACCCATTATATGTGTGTGTGTGTGTGTGTGTGTGTGTGTGCTAGCTGACCCATTATATGTGTGTGTGTGTGTGTGTGTTAGCTGATCCAGTATTCAGTCGGAGGTTCCATGCTCCACTGAATCTCCATGCAATCTAGTCCTGTGGCTCTCCAGAAATGTAGAACTGTGTGTGTGTGTGTGTGTGTGTGTGTGTGTGTGTGTGTGTGTGTGTGTGTGTGTGTGTGTGTGTGTGAGTGCATTCATAGTATAGGTTTCATCTCTATTCAAAGAGTAGGCATCCAGACCTGGGTTCTAATATACTTTGTTTACATCATAAATACTCTTAATTAATACTCACAACTGGCCGCTGTGCCAGGTGGGCAAGATTTGCACTTTTGGGACTATCCCATTGGTTCCATTGAGTCAGGCAAAAATGAAACACACCGCGGGGTACTCATATTTTGTATTTTTTTTTTACAGATTTCTCTTCTCTACCCTGCAACTCTTCCCTTAGTCCTTTGTGTTCAAGAGATGTGTTTTCTGTCCACATAGCTGGTCAAATCTGTCGTTCTGCCCCTGAACAGGCAGTTAACCCACTGTTCCCCGGTAGGCCGTCATTGAAAATAAGAATTGGTTCTTAACTGACTTGCCTAGTTAAATAAAGGTAAAACAAATATATATATATATATATAATTAATGAATCAATAAGGCAGGAAGGGGTCTGATATATGGCCACACCCCCTAAGGGATGTTCTTAAGGAGCGGCTGGATACAGCCCTTAGCCGTGGTATATTGGCCATATACCACCGACCCCCGAGGTGCCTGGACACAGCCCTTAGCCGTGGTATATTGGCCATATACCACCGACCCCCGAGGTGCCTGGACACAGCACTTAGCCGTGGTATATTGGCCATATACCACCGACCCCCGAGGTGCCTGGACACAGCACTTAGCCGTGGTATATTGGCCATATACCACCGACCCCCGAGGTGCCTGGACACAGCACTTAGCCGTGGTATATTGGCCATATACCACCGACCCCCGAGGTGCCTGGACACAGCACTTAGCCGTGGTATATTGGCCATATACCACCGACCCCCGAGGTGCCTGGACACAGCCCTTAGCCGTGGTATATTGGCCATATACCACAAACTCCCGAGTTGCCTTATTGCTATTATAAACTGGTTACCAACGTAATTAGAGCAGTAAATACAAATGTTTTGACATACGCGTGGTATATGGTCTCATATACCACAGCTGTCAGCCAATCAGCATTCAGGGCTCAACCCACCCAGTTTATAATAGTTAAATAAAGTGGATTAAAGTTAGATTTTGTATTTTCAGTTACATTTTTCCTAGTTTGGGATATTTTTCTGTTTTACTTACGATATTACAATCATTCATAGAGAAACAATGGATGTTCTGAGTCTATGTTAAACCACATCAGAATATTTTTGTTGTGTGTATTTCCCCTTTAATTGTGCATCTAGCAAGAGAGGGATGTGTTGGTCTAGACCTGTTTTTTGCTATTAGGCTGCAGAACATGTCATGGCACAGTTTGCAAAACAATCGCCACCCAAATGATACAAATAATCATGATGTCTTTCTGTCAGGTAGGCATACCTTGCAGTTAACATGACATTCTTTTTTTGGGGGGGGGGGGGGGAGTGTGTTAGCTGATCCAGTATTCAGTCGGAGGTTCCATGCTCCACTGAATCTCCATGCAATCTAGTCCTGTGGCTCTCCAGAAATGAAGAACTGTGTGTGTGTGTGTGTGTGTGTGCATTCATATTATAGGTTTCATCTCTATTCAAAGAGTAGGCCACCCAATTGATACAAATAATCATGATGTCTTTCTGTCAGGTAGGCATACCTTGCATACCTTGCAGTTAACATGACATTCTTTTTTTTTGGGGGGGGGGGGGGGGGGGGAGTCTTTATTAGCATCGCTAACTGACTACATACAGAGTGATAGGCAAACCCAATGCACCAAACAGACAGACAGGGGTAATATTGCTGGATATTGTGTTCCAATAGTGTCTAACTGGGGATAATGGCAATGTGGCTTTGATTGCATATTTTCTTGAAATAAATAAAAAATATTTGACCTTTATTTAGCTAGGCAAGTCAGTTAAAGAACACATTCTTATTTTCAATGACGGCCTAGGAACAGTGGGTTAACTGCCTTGTTCAGGGGCAGAACGACAGACTTTTACCTTGTCAGCTCGGGGATTCGATCTTGCGACTTGGTTACAAGTCAAACGCTCTAACCACTAGACTACCTGCCGCCCCCATATTAGATGAGAGCTTTATGTTTATGACAATAAAATGGTGCCGACAGAGAGGGCTGCCGTGCTTCTAGCTCTTAGGAAACTTTGCAGTACTTTAGTTTTTTTATGTGTTATTTCTTACACTATTGGCCCACAAAATGTTTTGTGTTATTACATAACACCGGGAAGAACTATTGGATATCAGAGCGGTGCTAACTAACCAACACTACCAGCATTAACGACCAGGAATATGACTTTCCCGAATCGGATCCTTTGTTCGTACCCCCCAGGGCAATTGAACTTATTCCAGAGGCCGAACCAAAACAAAGCTGACGAAGGAGAGGTACTCGGAGACGTGCACACCACCCTCCGCTTCCGAGTATATTACTCACTAATGTTCAGTCTCTGGATAGTAAAGTTGACGAACTCAGGGCGAGGATCTCCTTCCAGAGAGACGTCAGGGATTGTAACATGCTCTGTTTCACGGAAACATGGCTCTCTCGTGATATACTGTCTGAGTTGGTCCAGCCAGTTGGGCTCTCAGTTCATTGCGCAGACAGGAGTAAATATCTCTCCGGGAAGAAGAAGGGCGGGGGTACACGTTACATGATTAACGTCTCCTTTTCAATTTTTTTACTGAACCTTTATTTAACTAGGCAAGTCAGTTAAGAACAAATTCTTATTTACAATGACGGCCTACCCCAGCCAAACCTGGACAACGCTGGGCCAATTCTGCGCCACCCTATGAGACTCCCAATCACGGCCGGATGTGATACAGCCTGGTGTGATTGTGATAACATACAGGAACTCAAGTCTTTTTGTTCTCTTAACCTAGAATACCTCACAATCAAATGTCGGCTGAATTAGCTCCCGAGCGAATTCTCTTCGGTTATAGTCACAGCCGTGTATATCCTCCCTCAAGCCGATACCATGACGGCCCTCAGAGAACTTCACTGGACTTTATGCAGACTGGAAACCACATCTCCTGAGGCAGTATTTATTGTAGCTGGGGATTTTAACAAAGCAAATTTGAGGAAAAGAATGCTGAAATTCTATCAACACATTGACTGTAGTACTCGCGCTGCTAAAACACTCGACCACTGCTAGTCCAACTTCCGGGATGCCTACAAGGCCCTCCTCTGCCCTCCTTTTGGCAAATCTGATCACGACTCCATTTTGCTCCTCCCTTCCTATAGGCAGAAACTCAAACAGGACGTACCCGTGCTAAGGACTATTCATCACTGGTCTGACCAATCTGAATCCACGCTTCAAGATTGTTTTGATCACGCTGACTGGGATATGTTCCGGGTAGCCTCCGAGAACAACATCAACGTATATACTGATACGGTGACTGAGTTTATCAGGAAGTATATAGGAGATGTTGTACCCACTGTGACTATTGAAACTGTTGATAGATGGCAGCATTCGTGCAAAACTGAAAGCGCGAACCATCGCATTTAACCATGGCAAGGCGACTGGGAATATAGCCTAATACTAAGTGTAGTTATTCCCTCCGTAAGGCAATCAAACAGGCAAAACGTCAGTATAGAGACAAAGTAGAGTCGCAATTCAACGGCTCAGACACGAGATGTATTTGGCAGGGTCTACAGACAATCACGGACTACAAAGGGAAAACCAGCCACATCGGACACTGACGTCTTCCTTCCGGACAAGCTAAACACCTTCGCCCGCTTTGAGGGTAACACGGTGCCACTGACACAGCCCGTTACCAAGGACTGCAGGCTCTACTTCTCCACGACCGACGTGAGTAAGACATTTAAATGTGTTAACCCTCGCAGGGCTGCTGGCCCAGACGGCATTCCTAGCTGCATCCTCTGAGCATGTACAGACCAGCTGGCTGGTGTGTTTACGGACATATTCAATCTCTCCCTATTGTTCCTGTACCAAAGAAAGCAAAGGTAACTGAACTGACTATCACCCCGTAGCACTCACCTCTATCCTCATGAAGTGCTTTGAGAGACTAGTCAAGTATCATATCACCTCTACCTTACTTGACACCCTAGACCCACTTCAATTTGCTTACCGCCCTAATAGATCCACAGACAATGCAATCGCCATCACACTGCAAACTGCTATATCCCATCTGCACAAGAGGAATATCTACGTAAGAATGCTGTTCATTGACTATAGTTCAGCATTCAACACCATAGTACCCTCCAAGCTCATCATTAAGCTTGAGGCCCTGGGTCTCAACCTCACCCTGTGCAACTGGGTCCTGGCCCCCAGGCGGTGAAGGTAGGAAAAAAACACCTCCACTTCGCTGATACTCAACACTGGGGCCCCACAAGGATGCGTGCTCAGCCCCCTCATGTACTCCATGTTAACCCATGACTGTGTGGCCTCTAACTTAATCATCAAGTTTGCAGACGACACAACAGTAGTATATGCCCTATATTCATAGACTTGGAATCACTGGCCACTAATAATGGAACACCAGTAATTTTAATAATGTTTACATATTCTGCATTACTCATCTCATATGTATATACTGTACTCTTTCCTATTCTACTATTTTAAGTCTTATGCTGCTCTGACATTGCTCGCCCAATATTTATATATTCTTAATTCCGTTCCTTTACTTTAGATTTGTGTGTATTGTTGTGAAATTGTTAGATATCACTGTTAGATATCACTGTTAGAGATCACTTAGCTATTACTGTTAGATATCACGTAGCTATCACTGTTAGATATCACTGTTAGATATCACTGTTAGATATCACTGTTAGATATCACTGTTAGATATCACTGTTAGATATTACTGTTAGATATCACTGTTAGATATCACTGTTAGATATCACTGTTAGATATCACTGTTAGATATCACTGTTAGATATTACTGTTAGATATCACTGTTAGATATCACTGTTAGATATCACTGTTAGATATCACTGTTAGATATCACTGTTAGATAACACTGTTAGATATCACTGTTAGATATTACTGTTAGATATCACTGTGAGATATTACTGTTAGATATCACTGTTAGATATCACTGTTAGATATCACTGTTAGATATCACTGTTAGATATCACTGTTAGATATCACTGTTAGATATCACTGTTAGATAACACTGTTAGATATCACTGTTAGATATTACTGTTAGATATCACTGTGAGATATTACTGTTAGATATCACTGTTAGATATCACTGTTAGATATCACTGTGAGATATCACTGTTAGATATCACTGTTAGATATCACTGTTAGATATCACTGTGAGATATCAATTAGATATTACTGTTAGATATCACTGTGAGATATCACTGTGAGATATCACTGTTAGATATCACTGTTAGATATCACTGTTAGATATCACTGTGAGATATCACTGTTAGATATCACTGTTAGATATTACTGTTAGATATCACTGTTAGATATTACTGTTAGATATCACTGTGAGATATCACTGTGAGATATCACTGTGAGATATCAATTAGATATTACTGTTAGATATCACTGTGAGATATCACTGTGAGATATCAATTAGATATTACTGTTAGATATCACTGTGAGATATCACTGTGAGATATCACTGTGAGATATCAATTAGATATCACTGTTAGATATCACTGTTAGATAACACTGTTAGATATCACTGTTAGATATCACTGTGAGATATCAATTAGATATTACTGTTAGATATCACTGTGAGATATCACTGTGAGATATCACTGTGAGATATCAATTAGATATCACTGTTAGATATCACTGTTAGATATCACTGTTAGATATTACTGTTAGATATCACTGTTAGATATCACTGTTAGATATCACTGTTAGATATCACTGTTAGATATCACTGTTAGATATCACTGTTAGATATCACTGTTAGATATCACTGTTAGATATCACTGTTAGATATCACTGTGAGATATCACTGTTAGATATCACTGTGAGATATCACTGTTAGATATCACTGTTAGATATCACTGTTAGATATCACTGTGAGATATCACTGTTAGATATCACTGTTAGATATCACTGTTAGATATCACTGTTAGATATTACTGTTAGATATCACTGTTAGATATCACTGTTAGATATCACTGTTAGATATCACTGTTAGATATCACTGTTAGATATCACTGTTAGATATCACTGTTAGATATCACTGTTAGATATCACTGTGAGATATCACTGTTAGATATCACTGTTAGATATCACTGTTAGATATCACTGTTAGATATCACTGTTAGATATCACTGTTAGATATTACTGTTAGATATCACTGTTAGATATCACTGTTAGATATTACTGTTAGATATCACTGTTAGATATCACTGTTAGATATCACTGTTAGATATCACTGTTAGATATCACTGTTAGAGATCACTGTTAGATATCACTGTTAGATATCACTGTTAGATATCACTGTTAGATATCACTGTTAGATATCACTGTTAGATATCACTGTTAGATATCACTGTTAGATATCACTGTTAGAGATCACTGTTAGATATTACTGTTAGATATCACTGTTAGATATCACTGTTAGATATCACTGTTAGATATCACTGTTAGATATCACTGTTAGATATCACTGTTAGATATCACTGCGCTGTTAGAGCTAGAAACACAAGCGTTTCGCTACACCCGCAATAACATCTGCTAAACACGTGTATGTGACCAATAACAATTAACAGTTACCTTTTGATTGATTTGAGTTTATTTAGTAAATATTTTATTAATGCTATTTCTTTAACTGAATTGTTGGTTAAAGGGCTTGTAAGTAAGTATTTCACGGTAAGGTCTAAACCTGTTGTATTCGGCGCACGTGACAAATACAATTTGATTTGTTTTTGATTTGATTTAGATCCCCCTCTCTAGCTTTACCTCTCTCCATCTCTACATCTCCCGCTCTTCCCCTCTCTCTCTCTCTCTCTCTCGCTCTCTCTCTCTCTCTCGCTCTCTCTCGCTCTCTCCTCCATCCGATCCCCACCGAGTGAATCAGTGGGATTTGCCCTAAGATAAATCACATCAGTTGAAATTGAAGTACTCATTGTGATGTGCTGAAGGGGAGAGAAAGGGGGAAAAAACACTTTTTTTTTTTTTATGACTTCTGCTGTCACATTTAGTCGCTTTGCCAATTTACCACCGTCGTCTAGCGTCTCTATAGGGCTGACGACGTGCTGGGGGGGTGGTTGGGGGAGTGTGGGGACGTGACGCTCTGACACATCACCACTGACTGCCACGAGCACCCAGGCATGCACATTACATCTCTCCCATTATATTGTAGAAAACACAAAAGGGTTGATGTCTGCAGGTTCAGTTTTCTTTCCCCCCTCGACGAGACATAACCTCTTCACAATAGGGATTGCATTTGCATTACATAATTTCTTCAGCCCCCCTGAGGTCACACACACATACACACAAACACAAATGTCCCTGGGGGATTTCCAGGACTTAATAGTACGGTAGCCGTGACATATCGACTATGACATTGCAACCTTTTGTGTTGCATTTTCCAGATAAACATTGCTTCTTCGTGGCGAGAGTTGAGAGGAGAGGGGAGGGAGGGGAGAAGGAGCAAAGAGGGGAGGGGAGAGGAGAAGGAGCAAAAAGGGAAAAAGGGGAGGGGAGAGGAGAAGGAGCAAAGATGGAGAGAGCAGAGGGGAGAGTTGAGAGGAGGGAGGGGAGAGGAGTGGAGCAAAGAGGGGAGAGTTGAGTGGGGAGGGGAGAGGAGAAGGAGCAAAGATGGAGAGAGCCGGACTGATAACCTACAGGACGGTAGATCTCCAGGAAGAGGGTTGGGCTGATAACCTACAGGACAGTAGATCTCCAGGAAGAGGGTTGGGCTGATAACCTACAGGACAGTAGATCTCCAGGAAGAGGGTTGGGCTGATAACCTACAGGACAGTAGATCTCCAGAAGAGGGTTGGACTGAAAACCTACAGGACAGTAGATCTGCAGGAAGAGGGTTGGACTGAAAACCTACAGGACGGTAGATCTGCAGGAAGAGGGTTGGGCTGAAGAGGGTTGGACTGAAGAGGGTTGGACTGAGAACCTACAGGACAGTAGATCTCCAGGAAGAGGGTTGGGCTGAAAACCTACAGGACGGTAGATCTCCAGGAAGAGGGTTGGGCTGAAAACCTACAGGACGGTAGATCTGCAGGAAGAGGGTTGGGCTGAAGAGGGTTGGACTGAAGAGGGTTGGACTGAGAACCTACAGGACAGTAGATCTCCAGGAAGAGGGTTGGACTGAAAACCTACAGGACAGTAGATCTCCAGGAAGAGGGTTGGGCTGAAGAGGGTTGGACTGAAGAGGGTTGGACTGAGAACCTACAGGACAGTAGATCTCCAGGAAGAGGGTTGGGCTGAAAACCTACAGGACAGTAGATCTCCAGGAAGAGGGTTGGGCTGAAAACCTACAGGACAGTAGATCTCCAGGAAGAGGGTTGGGCTGAAAACCTACAGGACGGTAGATCTCCAGGAAGAGGGTTGGGCAACCCTGCTCTAACCCCTCTGACATGAATATAAATGCAATCACATCAATCACTTGTAAAACTCAACTCACTGTGATTGATCAATTTGAAGATAGAAATTCAACAACAGTTTGAAACTGAGTGTGAAAACATGGTTCCTTTTGGATGTTGTTTCACAGCCTAATACAATGAAATGGACAGTATATCCCCAGAGAGCCATGTTTACGTGAAACAGAGCATGTTACAATCCCTGACGTCTCTCTGGAAGGAAATCCTTGCTTTCTAAGGTGGCGATTCAATGAAAACATATGCATAGTAGAGCTTAAACAATTAAAATAATGATTGTTATACAATACATAGCCGACTGCATGTTACGCATTGGCAGACAAACATAAAACATGAATGATTTAAGATGTCTTTGGTACATAATTGGTCTAGCCTACAGTGCATTGGGAAAGTATTCAGACCCCTTTCACTTTTTCCACATTTTGTTACTTTACAGCCTTATTCTAAAATGGATTAAATCGTTTTTCCCCCTCATCAATCTACACACAATAGTTTTTTTCTCAAATGTATTTACAAATAGAAAACTGAAATATAACATTTACGTACGTATTCACGCCATTTACTCAGTACTTTGTTGAAGCACCTTTGGCAGCGATTACAGCCTCAAGTCTGCTTAGGTATGAAGCTACAAGCTTGGCACACCTGTATTTGGGGAATTTCTCCCAGTTTTCTCTGCAGATCCTCTCAAGCTCTGTCAGGTTGGATGGGGAGCGTCGCTGCACAGTTATTTTCAGGTCTCTCCAGAGGTGTTAGATCGGGTTCAAGTCCGGGGTCTGGCTGGGCCACTCAAGGACATTCAGAGACTTGTCCCGAAGCCAGTCCTGTCTTGACTGTGTGCTTAAGGTCGTTGTCCTGTTGGAAGGTGAACCTTCACCCCAGTCTGAGGTTCTGAGCACTCTGGAGCAGATTTTCATCAAGGATTTCTCTGTACTTTGCACTGTTCATCGTTCCCTTGATCCTGACTAGTCTCAAAGTCCCTGCCGCTGAAAAAACATCCCCACAGCATAATGCTACCACCCCCATGCTTCACAGTGGGGATAGTGCCATGTTTCCTCCAGACGTGATGTTTGGCATTCAGGCCAAAGACTTCAATCTTGGTTTCATCAGTCCAGAGAAAATTGTTTCTCATGGTCTGAAAGTCCATTAGCTGCCTTTTGGCAAATTCCAAACCGGCTGTCATGTGCCTTTTACTGAGGAGTGGCTTCCGTCTGGCCACTCTATCATATAGCCTGATTGGTGGAGTGCTGCAGAGATGGTTGTCCTTCTGGAAGGTTCTCCCATCTCCACAGAGGAACTCTGGAGCTCTGTCAGAGTGACCGTAGGGTTCTTGGTCACCTCCCTGACCAAGGCCCTTCTCCCCCGATTGCTCAGTTTGGCCGGGAAGCCAGCTCTAGGAAGAGTCTTGGTGGTTCCAAACTTCTTCCATTTAAGAATAATGGAGGTCACTGTGTTCTTGTGGACCTACAATGCTGCAGAAATGTTTTGGTACCCTTCCCCAGATCTGTGCCTCGACACAATCCGGTCTCGGACCTCTACAGACAATTACTTCCACTCATGGCTTGGTTTTTGCTCTGACATGCACTGTCAACTGTGGGACCTTTTATATAGACATGTGTGTGCCTTTCCAAATCATGTCCAATCAATTGAATTTTACACAGATGGACTCCAATAAAGTTGTTGAAACATCTCGAGGATGATCAATGGAAACAGAATGCACCGGAGCTCAATTTCGAGTTTCATAGCAAAGGTTCTGAATACCTCTGTAAATAAAGGTATTTCAGATTTTTTTTTATTTGTATAAATTTGCTAAAAAAATCTAAAAACCTTTTCAGATACTTAAAAAAAATAATGTCATCCATTCTAGAATAAGGCTGTAACGTAACAACATTTTCGAAAAAGTCAAAGGGTCTGAATACTTTCCGAATGCACTTTATACTCAAACTGAAAAACATTCTAGTAATCACCTTTGTCTGGATTGTTTTATTATGCATGCTGGATGGACTACGCTACAAATGATCTATCCATGAGACTGGGAGAGAACGTATAGACCGAGCTATGTTGTTGGTTCATTAATTATGCAGGGCGGTTTACAGAGTTAGCCTACAATTAGAGTGAATTTGTATTTCATTTTGAATAGTGGGGCATTTTATTTTAATAATGAGTAGGCTGACACTATTACCTTCAGCTAAAGAAATCACCCACCGTGCGTTTCCATGTCCTCCTCTCTCTCCTTCATTCCTTTCTCCGGCACGCAGAGAGAGGAGCTGTCAACATTTTAATGAAATATGTTTTGTCATGATAAAACATGTTACTATCGATGTTCCCGAACAGACTTAATTTTTTGTTTCGCAAAACTACGCACTGGGTAGCTACAGGAACAAGGTTGGATAGCCCAAGGCATAAAGTGAACCGGCGGGAAAGCGGTCTCCATTTCCTATTCGAGTGCATATGGATGATTTCCCCCCCCCCCTCTGCCCGGCTTCCTGCCTCCATTTGATAATGGGTCATTCTAAATTGAAACTCATTTGACATATTAGTAAAGACAATATTACATCGAGAGTAGTCTGATGGGTGAAAACATGATCTCTTGATGAGAGAACAGCGTGTACAACCTGAGAACAATAGTTATTTTTTGGTGACTTTCTCAAAATCATCAGTAGCCTGTAATGTCGCATCATGCAGGGCCTTCTGGAAGGTTCTCCCATCTCCACAGAGGAACTCTGGAGCTCTGTCAGAGTGACCATAGGGTTCTTGGTCACCTCCCTGACCAAGGCCGTTCTCCCCCGATTGCTCAGTTTGGCCAGTTTTGATTTCTAACACATTCTAAGTTTCCAAATAACAATAGATCATTTAGGACCTGTTTCAAATGATCGCTTTTACACTCTGCATAGCCACTTCATATGCGCACTCCATCCAGAATGGGAAAATTATTCAGGTAAATTAAATTATATTCTTCTTACTATAAAATATTGACACAGGACTTATTTTATTATTATTTTTGACCTTTATTTAACTAAGCAAGTCAGTTTAAGAACAAATTCTTATTTACAATGACGGCCTACCGGGGAACAGTGGGTTAACTGCCTTGTTCAGGGGCAGAAGGACAGATGTTTACCTTGTCAGCTCGGGGATTCTATCTAGCAACCTTTCGGTTACTAGTCCAACGCTCTAACCACTAGGCTACCCACCGCATATCTAGTCAGCTAAATGAAGAAGCCTACAGCCGAATGGCATGGAGCATAACCAGATAACATACAGCAGGAAAACTCATATTCAGCTCTTCTGAAATACATTTTCTTCACATCATAATGATTCTTTAGACCTGTCTAGAATAAATAATGGATTTATTGTGATGGTTTATATTTGATTTATTCAACTTTTTGTATTGCGTGGAGGCCTGAAGATGCCTTAATTACGGCCATTTACCCCCCCCCCCCCCCCCCCACTGGACACAGGACTACTGTCATCTTACTGAGGCCCTCTGAGGGTCTCATCATGAAGGCTGTGACAGGAAGCAGTAAAGGATAGATCAAAATTGACTGGGGGGTGTGGGGGGGGCTGGTCCAACTCAATTTCATTCAGAAATACATGAAACATTGACTTTGTTTCCCCCTACAGTATGTATTGGAATCTACAGTCTTTACGGTGCTTTACATTGTTCTACTGTCAAGTAGTAAAGGTAGTAGAGAGGTCCAATGTCTGCAGTACAAACCTGTTCTCGTTTTGGAACGTCCGGATGATGTAGGCTGCGGTGAAGCGGCTCAGATTGGCCACATGGTCCAGCAGAGTCGCCCGAAATTCATCAGAGATGACTCTCCTTGTTCTTGGTCTTCCCCCACCTCTACCCCCAACTGTACCCCCATCTCTACCCCCAACTGTACCCCCATCTCTACACCCACCTCTACCCCCAACTGTACCCCCACCTCTACCCCAAACTGTGCCCCTATCTCTACCCCCAACTGTGCCCCCACCTCTACCCCCAACTGTGCCCCCACCTCTACCCCCAACTGTACCCCCACCTCTACCCTCAACTGTGCCCCCATCTCTACCCCCAACTGTGCCCCCATCTCTACCCCAAACTGTGCCCCCATCTCTACCCCCAACTGTGCCCCCACCTCTACCCCCAACTGTGCCCCCACCTCTACCCCCAACTGTGCCCCCACCTCTACCACCAACTGTACCCCAAACTGTGCCCCCATCTCTACCCCCAACTGTACCCCCATCTCTACCCCCAAATGTACCCCCAACTGTGCCCCCAACTGTGCCCCCACCTCTACCCCCAACTGTACCCCCACCCCCACCTCTACCCCCAACTGTGCCCCCACCTCTACCCCCAACTGTGCCCCCACCTCTACCCCCACCTCTACCCCCAACTGTGCCCCCACCTCTACCCCCATCTCTACCCCCAACTGTGCCCCCACCTCTACTCCCAACTGTGCCCCCACCTCTACCCCCAACTGTGCCCCCACCTCTACCCCCACCTCTACCCCCAACTGTGCCCCCACCTCTACCCCCAACTGTGCCCCCACCTCTACCCCCACCTCTACCCCCAACTGTGCCCCCACCTCCACCTCTACCCCCAACTGTACCCCCACCTCTACCCCCAACTGTGCCCCCACCTCCACCTCTACCCCCAACTGTACCCCCACCTCCACCCCCAACTGTGCCCCCACCTCCATTTCTCTCTGCCACGTTTGCTTCCATTGTTCTCGAAACACAGGTGTACTCTCCTGCGGCCTTTTTATCCATACCAAAGGTCTGATTGCAAAGTGAACATTTACGCAATTAGTGTTTGTCCATGTGTAGAGTGGAAGGGACTAATTGATAATTGAGCTTAGCTTGTTCAACAGTGTATGCTTTTCATTTTCACACAGATTTGTGAAGGTTGTGCCAAAGGTAGAGAATTGTGTGTTGTGTTTTGCCAAATGTTTATTATAGAATTGCAATCTGAGTGTAAAGCAAAACATGTGCCATTAGTATTGCAGATTTGGTGTCTGGTTCTGCTAAATGAGATACAGGTTCAGGTCATCGGGCCTCATGGGCCAGTAGTATTGCAGATTTGGTGTCTGGTTCTGCTAAATGAGATACAGGTTCAGGTCATCGGGCCTCATGGGCCAGTAGTATTGCAGATTTGGTGTCTGGTTCTGCTAAATGAGATACAGGTTCAGGTCATCGGGCCTCATGGGCCAGTAGTATTGCAGATTTGGTGTCTGGTTCTGCTAAATGAGATACAGGTTCAGGTCATCGGGCCTCATGGGCCAGTAGTATTGCAGATTTGGTGTCTGGTTCTGCTAAATGAGATACAGGTTCAGGTCATCGGGCCTCATGGGCCAGTAGTATTGCAGATTTGGTGTCTAGTTCTGCTAAATGAGATACAGGTTCAGGTCATCGGGCCTCATGGGCCAGTTTTAGTGTGTAAACAATTGGGAAAGACTGTAATATCATGGTTTGCGTTTTCAACACCACAATAAACAGACTATGTCAATCTGAAACAAATAGAAAATACATCCCTCCCTACTTTTATAGTCCTACCCAGTATAGAATGCTCGGCTTGACAATCTCTGAATGTCATTAAACGTTTTGGTGTTTTGTAACAGATGTCTCTTTCCGTTTATTAAATTGCTGCAGCACAGTTTGGATTGATTTGTATTTGTCAGTAAAAAAATACTTATACACAAATCATTTAAAAGTGACAGGGATTGCACAAGTCTGACTTTTTTCCATTGTGATCCCTACATCTGCTGCAGTATGTGGTAGAGTAATATAAGGACTGGATGCACGTCTAATTTACACACCTCCATCTGTTTTCCGGTGGTCACCTTACTTTTTAATAGCAAAAAATGTACTTTCAGCTGTATAGTTTTAAAACTGCATATCACTTGAATATTGTTGCTTTAAATCAGTGTGCAGGCGGGCATGTTGTCAGTCTTTCGCTCTCCAACAATATTATTCAAATTTCATCCAAAATAGATCATTCTGTTCAAAATGGATATATATATATATATGGAATCATGTTTGTATGATGGCAATTTGCATATACTCCAGAATGTTATGAAGAGTGATCAGATGAATAGCAAAGTCCCTCGTTTGCCATTCAAATGAACTGAATCCCCCCCAAAAACATTTCCAATGCATTTCAACCCTGCCACATAAGAACCAGCTGACATCATGTCAGTGATTCTCTCGTTAACACAGGTGTGAGTGTTGACGAGGACAAGGCTGGAGATCACTCTGTCACGCTGATTGAGTTTGAATAACAGACTGGAAGCTTCAAAAGGAGGGTGGTGCTTGGAACTATTCTTCTTCCTCTGTCAACCATGGTTACCTGCAAGGAAACACATGCCATCATCATTGCTTTGCACAAGAAGGGCTTCACAGGCAAGGATATTCCTGCCAGTAAGATTGTACCTAAATCAACCATTTATCGGATCATCAAGAACTTCAAGGAGAGCGGTTCAATTGTTGTGAAGAAGGCTTCAGGGCGCCCAAGAAAGTCCAGCACGCGCCAGGACGTCTCCTAAAGTTGATTCAGCTGCGGGATTGGGGCACCACCAGTACAGAGCTTGCTCAGGAATGGCAGCAGACAGGTGTGAGTGTATCTGTACACACAGTGAGGCGAAGACTTTTGGAGAATGGCCTGGTGTCAAGAAGGGCAGCAAAGAAGCCACTTCTCTCCAGGAAAAACATCAGGGACAGACTGATATTCTGTAAAAGGTACAGGGATTGGACTGCTGAGGACTGGGGTAAAGTCAATATCTCTGATGAATCCCCTTTCCGATTGTGTGGGGCATCCGGAAAAAAGCTTGTCCGGAGAAGACAAGGTGAGCGCTACCATCAGTCCTGTGTCATGCCAACAGTAAAGCATCATGAGACCATTCATGTGTGGGGTTGATTCTCAGCCAAGGGAGTGGGCTCACTCACAATTTTTCCTAAGAACACAGCCATGAATAAAGGATGGTACCAACACATCCTCTGAGAGCAACTTCTTCTCCCAACCATCCAGGAACAGTTTGGTGACGAACAATGCCTGTTCCAGCATGATGGAGCACCTTGCCGTAAGGCAAAAGTGATAACTAAGTGGCTTGGGGAACAAAACATAGATATTTTGGGTCCATGGCCAGGAAACTCCCCAGACCTTAGTCCCATTGAGAACTTGTGGTCAATCCTCAAGAGGCGGGTGGACAAACAAAAACCCACAAATTCTGACAAACTCAAAGCATTGATTATGCAAGAATGGAATGCCATCAGTCAGGATGTGGCCCAGAAGTTAATTGACAGCATGCCAGGGCGGATTGCAGAGGTCTTGAAAAAGAAGGGTCAACACTGCAAATATTGACTCTTTGCATCAACTTCATGTAATTGTCAATAAAAGCCTTTGACTCTTATGAAATGCTTGTAATTATACTTCAGTATTCCATAGTAACATCTGACAAAATTATCTAATGACACTGATGCAGCAAACTTTGTGAAAATGTATATTTGTGTCATTCTCAAAACTTTTGGCCACTGCTGTACACACACTACATACAGTTCAAGTCAGAAGTTTACATACACTTAGGTTGGGGTCATTAAAACTCGTTTTTCAACCACTCCAAAAATTTCTTGTTAACAATCTATAGTTTTGGCAAGTCGGTTAGGACATCTACTTTGTGCATGACACTAAGTTGACTGTGCCTTTAAACAGCTTGGAAAATTCCAGAAAATGATGTCATGACTTTAGAAGCTTCTGATAGGCTAATTGACATCATTTGAGTCAATTGGAGGTGTACCTGTGGATGTATTTCAAGGCCTACCTTCCAACTCCGTGCATCTTTGCTTGACATCATGGGAAAATCAAAAGAAATCAGCCAAGACCTCAGAAAAATAAATTGTAGACCTCCACAAGTCTGGTTTATCCCTGGGAGCAATTTCCAAACGCTTGAAGGTACCACTTTCATCTGTACAAACAATAGTATGCAAGTATAAACACCAAGGGACCACGCAGCCATCATACCGCTCAGAAAGAAGACGCGTTCTGTCTCCTAGAGATGAACGTACTTTGGTGCGAAAAGTGAAAATCAATCCCAGAACAACAGCAAAGGACCTTGTGAAGATGCTGGAGGAAACAGGTACAAAAGTATCTATATCCACAGTAAAACGAGTCCTATATCGACATTACCTGAAAGGCTGCTCAGCAAGGAAGAAGCCACTGCTCCAAAACCACCATAAAAAAGACAGACTACGGTTTGCAACTGCACATGGGGACAAAGATCATACTTTTTGGAGAAATGTCCTCTGATAAAACAAAAATAGAACTGCTTGGCCATAATGACCATCGTTATGTTTGGAGGAAAAAGGGGGAGGCTTGCAAGCCAAAGAACACAATCCCAACCGTGAAGCACACGAGTGGAAGCATTATGTTGTGGGGGTGCTTTTCTGCAGGAGGGACTGGTGTACTTCACAAAATAGATGGCATCATGAGGAAGGGAAATTATGTGGATATATTGAAGCAACATCTCAAGACATCAGTCAGGAAGTTAAAGCTTGGTCACAAACGGGTCTTCCAAATGGACAATGACCCTAAGCATACTTCTAAAGTTGTGGTAAAATGGCTTAAGGACAACAAGTCAAGGTATTGGAGTGGCCATCACAAAGCCCTGAACTCAATACTATAGAACATTTGTGGGCAGAAATTAAAAAGCGTGTGCGAGCAAGGAGGCCTACAAACCTTACTCAGTTACACCAGCTCTGTCAGGAGGAATGGGCCAAAATTCACCCAACCTATAGCTTGTGGAAGGCTACCCGAAACATTTGACCCAAATTAAACAATTTAAAGGCAACGCTACCTAATACTAATTGAGTGTATGTAAACTTCTGACCCACTGGGAATGTGATGAAAGAAATAAAAGCTGAAAAAATCATTCTCTCTACTATTAGTCTGACATTTCACATTCTTAAAATAAAGTGGTGATCCTAACTGACCTAAAACAGGGACTTTTTACTCGGATTAAATGTCAGGAAGTGTGAAACGGATTTGAAATGTATTTGGCTAAGGTGTATGTAAACTTCCGACTTCAACTGTATCTTCTTAAGCAATCTTAAGTAGGACCATCCTGTTTCTCTGCTCAAACTATTGTTTTACGCTACTCTCATCACCCCACTGGGTAACCATCAATACACCTGGCTAGCCTATCTTCAAGAGCGAATGGAAGGAAAATCAACTCTGTAGTTATCTTATTGTCCACCTCGAAGTTCAGCTATCAGCGATTTGATGCACTAAATGCATCAGGACGTTGCATGCATATCCACTGTATGATATTAATATATTTCTGTCAGAATATTTTGTATATTGATAAGCATTATATTGGTAGATTATATGAGTAACTTTCATAGGCCTAAAATATTCTTCCTCACGTCAAGTTCAACCATCGGAGTCAGTTGTAGCGCGCCTGTGCTCACTGCCTTCATATCATAGATAAAGCTTAATAGTAGCCACACCACACCAAACCTTCACAAACGTTTCTAGACTTTATTAGGGTAATATCAAAGGTAAATCAAGCCATTGTTTAAGGATTAGCCCCCTTTTTCCCCCAATTTTTGCCTAAAATGACACACCCAAATCTGGGCCTGAAACAAGGATTTAGATATTCTTGGTACCATTTGAAAGGAAACACTTTGAAGTTTATGGAAAGGTGAAAGGAATTTAGTAGAATATACCACAATAGATCTGGTAAAAGATAATACAAAGATAAAACCAGCCGTTCTTTTGTAATTTTTTTTGTCCCATGATCTTTGAAATGCAAGAGAAAGGCCATAAGGTATTATTCCAGCCCAGGTGCAATTTAGATTTTGGCCACTAGATGGCATCAGTGCATGTGCAAAGTTTTAGACTGATCCAAAGAACAGTTTCAGTTCTGCTCAAAACGTTGGGGCGGCAGGTAGCCTACTGGTTAGAGCGTTTGACTTGTAACCGAAAGGTTGCAAGATCGAATCCCCGAAGAAGTTTTAAAGGGAAGAATGAAATAGTGTTTAAACCTTCACAAAAGTTCTGAACAGGCTATTTTGCAGCAATTACCAACAAAGGCAGGTGTCTACCGTATGCAACAAATGACAGAAATAAATGTTATGTATTTTACAACAGACCTACTTGTAACCTATCGTAAACAAAATATGGAGCACTAAAAAAGCATTAAAAAGACCGATCAAATTTAATTTAGCCAATGAAAATGTCTCAACAGAACTAAACAAAACAGGTTTTGCATACAAGAACTGGTTTCGATTATTAAATAGGCTTACAATAGTAACAATGATAGACAATAATAACAATAAAACAAATGAAATTTTGAAACAAATTGCATCCCACCTTGAATAGGAAGTTGCACAGTAGCCTGCATTTGGCCATGCCAATGTCCTTTTTCATCTTCCACTACAATATTAAAACGTATTCAATTCTCCTCGTATAGGAGGAGTCTTTCTATACTATAGGCATAGTCTTTCTCCTCTAACTTGTGTTTAACTTCAATGAAAAAGCCCTCGATCGTGGCCAAGGCTCCTCTCTCACGCTCTCTCCTCAACAGTAGGCGCAGATTCGCGCGTTACGCGCAACGCACGAGAGAATGGTGCTGAAGCCCAAATATGGAGTGTGATCAACTGCCTCTCCAGGACAATTCGGCCCGCTTCAATTTTATCAGCCAAAAGCTACAATTATCGGATAAAGGGAAAACCCTGTTGCATTTTCCCATCACAGTTGTCTTTCCATCAAACTGACTTGTTGCAGATCAAAGTCTGTGTGTAAATACGTGGTGCACATTAAAATAAGTGGTGTTAAATTCCCATAATTCCCGTACCAAAAAAAAAAGAGTCAAGTTAAATGGGTTTAGCCAATGTGCCCATTCTGGTATTGGCACGTGTGCTCTAGCCTACAGTTTGCAGAGACAGTGCAGGTATAGCCTACTACATGATGAGATTAGTGTGGGAAAAAATGCAAGATTAAAAAAAAATGTATTTGTCAAACAGCAGTCAAGCATCGATCATCATGTCACCGGAATAAGACCCTCTATATTAATTGAAAAGAGCATCCAGCTCATCACCTTGCTCTGTGAAGTTTACCATCATGTATTTAATCTGTAGACTAATAAACTGCATAATTTCCCATGATGTCTTGCCATTTAAAAAAAAATCCAGCTTGTAGGCTACTTTACTGCATAAAAAAGGTTGGATGGAAACCTGGTTAATGTCAAGTCATTTTAAGGACGCTGGAATTATATTTCGGATGAACAAGTGCATGCCTACTGGAGACGTTTGAACTAGATTTATCCAATTTAAAACGTGACTGGTTGTGTTTATGCCACATATAAAAGGTCATACATTTTTAGAAGTTAAATTATAAATATTTTGGTTATATTGAAGCGTTTGGTTCTAGTTGCGCAAGGAATAGCCGCTGGGATTAGAGAGGAGGCAGAGCGTGTGCTAAGCTATCCTTAATAACTGAGCCTGCCGGGAGCGTACAGTATGTGGCCACATTATTACAGGAAGACTTGGACAGCGCATCAGTATCAGAAGTAAAAAATACAGTTAGACTGGCCTGCTACTATTCCTTTCTAGACCTTATAAACTGTCCAGACTAGACCCACAACTGGTCCAAATGAAACCTTCAAATCCCATTTTCATTGCAGCCTAGAGTAGAATTTGGTACTCACTTGAAAACAGTAATAGAGTCATTCATTGCATTGTGGTGTTGTAGGCTACTGCAGTCTAGTTAGGATAGTTGCATTGTCCCTTAACATCAATAGGGGAGCTTTCTGAGATGTGTTTTATGTGTTCACTGGGCTGTGCGCGGCCTTTTCAGCCAGTCCTTTTTTATATTTGTTGAGTCATATTGAATATTGATGCAACTTTGAATGCTTTTATCTGTGGTATGATTGGCCACTTGCAGATCTGGACAAATGATCCAACTACTACTATTGGTGGATAGAGGACAGGACGGACTGGTAGACTATATTGTCAATATGAATGGTGGATAGAGGTCAGGATAGAAAGACTGGTAGACTATAGTGACCTGTGGTACAGTAATAGACTGGTAGACTATATTAACCTGTGGTACAGTAATAGTTAGACTGGTAGACTATATTGACCTGTGATACAGTAATAGTTAGACTGGTAGACTATATTGACCTGTGGTACAGTAATAGTTAGACTGGTAGACTATATTGACCTGTGGTACAGTAATAGTTAGACTGGTAGACTATATTAACCTGTGGTACAGTAATAGTTAGTTAGACTGGTAGACTATATTAACCTGTGGTACAGTAATAGTTAGTTAGACTGGTAGACTATATTGACCTGTGGTACAGTAACAGTTAGTTAGACTGGTAGACTATATTGACCTGTGGTACAGTAATAGTTAGACTGGTAGACTATATTGACCTGTGGTACAGTAATAGTTAGACTGGTAGACTATATTGACCTGTGGTACAGTAATAGTTAGACTGGTAGACTATATTGACCTGTGGTACAGTAATAGTTAGACTGGTAGACTATATTGACCTGTGGTACAGTAATAGTTAGACTGGTAGACTATATTAACCTGTGGTACAGTAATAGTTAGACTGGTAGACTATATTGACCTGTGGTACAGTAATAGTTAGACTGGTAGACTATATTGACCTGTGGTACAGTAATAGTTAGTTAGACTGGTAGACTATATTGACCTGTGATACAGTAACAGTTAGACTGGTAGACTATATTGACCTGTGGTACAGTAATAGTTAGTTAGACTGGTAGACTATATTGACCTGTGGTACAGTAATAGTTAGTTAGACTGGTAGACTATATTGACCTGTGGTACAGTAACAGTTAGACTGGTAGACTATATTGACCTGTGGTACAGTAATAGTTAGACTGGTAGACTATATTAACCTGTGGTACAGTAATAGTTAGACTGGTAGACTATATTAACCTGTGGTACAGTAATAGTTAGACTGGTAGACTATATTGACCTGTGGTACAGTAATAGTTAGACTGGTAGACTATATTGACCTGTGGTACAGTAACAGTTAGACTGGTAGACTATATTGACCTGTGGTACAGTAATAGTTAGACTGGTAGACTATATTGACCTGTGGTACAGTAATAGTTAGACTGGTAGACTATATTGACCTGTGGTACAGTAATAGTTAGACTGGTAGACTATATTAACCTGTGGTACAGTAATAGTTAGACTGGTAGACTATATTGACCTGTGGTACAGTAATAGACTGGTAGACTATATTAACCTGTGGTACAGTAATAGTTAGACTGGTAGACTATATTGACCTGTGGTACAGTAATAGTTAGACTGGTAGACTATATTAACCTGTGGTACAGTAATAGTTAGACTGGTAGACTATATTGACCTGTGGTACAGTAATAGTTAGTTAGACTGGTAGACTATATTGACCTGTGGTACAGTAATAGACTGGTAGACTATATTAACCTGTGGTACAGTAATAGTTAGACTGGTAGACTATATTGACCTGTGGTACAGTAATAGTTAGACTGGTAGACTATATTGACCTGTGGTACAGTAATAGTTAGTTAGACTGGTAGACTATATTAACCTGTGGTACAGTAATAGACTGGTAGACTATATTAACCTGTGGTACAGTAATAGTTAGACTGGTAGACTATATTGACCTGTGGTACAGTAATAGTTAGACTGGTAGACTATATTAACCTGTGGTACAGTAATAGTTAGACTGGTAGACTATATTGACCTGTGGTACAGTAATAGTTAGTTAGACTGGTAGACTATATTAACCTGTGGTACAGTAATAGTTAGACTGGTAGACTATATTAACCTATGGTACAGTAATAGTTAGACTGGTAGACTATATTGACCTGTGGTACAGTAATAGTTAGACTGGTAGACTATATTAACCTGTGGTACAGTAATAGTTAGACTGGTAGACTATATTGACCTGTGGTACAGTAATAGTTAGTTAGACTGGTAGACTATATTGACCTGTGGTACAGTAATAGTTAGACTGGTAGACTATATTAACCTGTGGTACAGTAATAGTTAGACTGGTAGACTATATTAACCTGTGGTACAGTAATAGTTAGACTGGTAGACTATATTGACCTGTGGTACAGTAATAGTTAGTTAGACTGGTAGACTATATTGACCTGTGGTACAGTAATAGTTAGACTGGTAGACTATATTAACCTGTGGTACAGTAATAGTTAGACTGGTAGACTATATTAACCTGTGGTACAGTAATAGTTAGACTGGTAGACTATATTGACCTGTGGTACAGTAATAGTTAGACTGGTAGACTATATTGACCTGTGGTACAGTAATAGTTAGACTGGTAGACTATATTGACCTGTGGTACAGTAATAGTTAGTTAGACTGGTAGACTATATTGACCTGTGGTACAGTAATAGACTGGTAGACTATATTGACCTGTGGTACAGTAATAGTTAGACTGGTAGACTATATTGACCTGTGGTACAGTAATAGTTAGTTAGACTGGTAGACTATATTGACCTGTGGTACAGTAATAGTTAGACTGGTAGACTATATTGACCTGTGGTACAGTAATAGTTAGACTGGTAGACTATATTAACCTGTGGTACAGTAATAGTTAGTTAGACTGGTAGACTATATTAACCTGTGGTACAGTAATAGTTAGTTAGACTGGTAGACTATATTGACCTGTGGTACAGTAATAGTTAGTTAGACTGGTAGACTATATTGACCTGTGGTACAGTAATAGTTAGTTAGACTGGTAGACTATATTGACCTGTGGTACAGTAATAGTTAGACTGGTAGACTATATTGACCTGTGGTACAGTAATAGTTAGTTAGACTGGTAGACTATATTGACCTGTGGTACAGTAATAGTTAGACTGGTAGACTATATTGACCTGTGGTACAGTAATAGACTGGTAGACTATATTGACCTGTGGTACAGTAATAGTTAGACTGGTAGACTATATTGACCTGTGGTACAGTAATAGTTAGACTGGTAGACTATATTGACCTGTGGTACAGTAATAGTTAGTTAGACTGGTAGACTATATTGACCTGTGGTACAGTAATAGTTAGTTAGACTGGTAGACTATATTGACCTGTGGTACAGTAATAGTTAGACTGGTAGACTATATTGACCTGTGGTACAGTAACAGTTAGACTGGTAGACTATATTAACCTGTGGTACAGTAATAGTTAGTTAGGCTGGTAGACTATATTGACCTGTGGTACAGTAATAGTTAGTTAGACTGGTAGACTATATTGACCTGTGGTACAGTAATAGTTAGTTAGGCTGGTAGACTATATTGACCTGTGGTACAGTAATAGTGCAGGTCATAAGGGAAGTACTAAAACCCCTTGCAGGCAGATGAGGACATGTGACTGGGATGGAATAAATTACATAGTAAAACATGCCAAAGAGCAACTGTTAACCAGGAAATAAATCGCACTACCCTCTCCTGTGCCCAATAAATACCACACAAACCTCCCCAAATCAACCCTCCCCCCCCCCCCCCCCCCCCACTCCAGTAAGTTGCGATCTGTTCTTAATTCAATTATGCCAGTCTGGATGCAAACACCACAGTACATGTATACAGTATAGTATTCATACTGAACATGGACATTAACTTATACAGATGGACTCTCGTCATCTGATCACCATGTTGTCACGGAGAATGTTCCTGTGCCGCACGAAATGCCAAAAAAATGGAGTGAATTCAAGGTTTTAAAAGGCTTCCAAAGTTTGTAATTTCCACTTAAAAAATGTCTGACTTTGATTTATCCGAACTAAAAATGTGCCAACCTCAAATTGCCAAGAAATGCCAAAAAAATGGAGTGAATTCAAGGTTTTAAAAGGCTTCCAAAGTTTGTAATTTCCACTTAAAAAATGTCTGACTTTGATTTATCCGAACTAAAAATGTGCCAACCTCAAATTAAGATTTGACAGATGTGTCTGTAGTGGTTAAATCTGCAGTTCAAAACATTACTACGAAGAGCAAGAGGAGTGAGGAGAGAGAATAGTTTTAAATGTCAAAATGTAGCTTTCCTCTTAGTTAGACACACGCAAAAGTAATTATTTATCACGAGAGGGTCATAAACAATACCCAGTGTCACGACTTCCGCCGAAGTCAGGTCCCTCTCCTTGTTCGGGCGGCGGTCGACGTCACCGGCCTTCTAGCCATCGCCGATCCACTTTTCATTTTCCATTTGTTTTGTCTTTGTCTTACCCACCTGGTTTCAATCCCCCAATTACTTAATCATTATTTAACCCTCTGTTCCCCCATGTTTGTTTGTGAGTAATTGTTTGTCTTGTATACGGTCCGTTATTGTAGGCTCGGTATATTGTGCTGTATTTGTTATTACTTGAGTAAATACGTTGATTACTCATATCTGCTGTCCTGCGCCTGACTCTCTACACCAGCTACACACAGGCCGATTACACCTAGTAATTCTTATACCCCCAGAAAGATTAAAATCGCACCTTCCTGGTAAAAATAGTTATAAATTGCTGAGATGTAGTCACTTTTGAGGACACAAGCTCAAGAATACAATACAAATACGATGACAATATGACAATTCATATATTATTTTCCTATTCAACAAAAGCGAAATGATTGTTACTATATTTAGAAAGGATTTCAATCAAATGAATAAACGACTTACTATAATATTTCACCTTAACAGTAAAATATATACGATCATATTTAATGACAGTACAAAATTGGCACCGTTTTAATTTAACTGACGACAGACAATCTTCTGATGGAATATACCCTCTGTGACCAAGAGAAATGTTGAGAGCTCTAAATCCATCTGAGAATCAAATCAAATCAAGTTTATTTTATATAGCCCTTCGTACATCAGCTAATATCTCGAAGTGCTGTACAGAAACCCAGCCTAAAACCCCAAACAGCAAGCAATGCAGGTGTAGAAGCACGGCGGCTAGGAAAAACTCCCTAGAAAGGCCAAAACCTAGGAAGAAACCTAGAGAGGAACCAGGCTATGAGGGGTGGCCAGTCCTCTTCTGGCTGTGCCGGGTGGAGATTATAACAGAACATGGCCAAGATGTTCAAATGTTCATAGATGACCAGCAGGGTCAAATAATAAATCATGAGATAATAATAATAATAATGAGAACATCACAGCGAGATGCTGCTGCTTTCTCTGCTTTCGCTGGGCTCTCCCGTTTCATATGCTGTATTGTATGAGGAAGCTGCGAGGTTCACATCCCGGAAGGCAATCGATCCTGTGTCTGGATAGGCCAGAAAATCTGACGTGTCAGTCCATATGCAAATTAGGTGTAATTTCTGTATACTAGCTAAACATGCTGATTTCACTTTTACCAGTGATGAAATAATGAAATAATTACATAAACCGTTTAAAGAATGAGAGCACAGCAGTATCACGTGTACTTGAGGCCCTGAATGATACAGTAATGGGAGAAAGAGAGTGAGAGAGAGAAAGAAAGAGAGCGAGACAGAGAGTGAGGGAGACAGAGAGTGAGGGAGACAGTGAGGGAGACAGAGAGTGAGGGAGAGAGACGGGGAGAGATAAGGAGAGAGAGGTGGGTACTGCCAACATAAAACAGACATCTGTGATTACAGTTCGGCAACTCGGATGTAATTTTAGATTGTTCAGTCGACTGGATCCCCCTAAAGCAGGAGGCGTCTCTAGATCGCTGGGGACAGGCCCTTACCAACTGTGGAGGACAGGACCCCTGGGGGAGGAAAAACCTTGAGGGGGAGAGAGAAAGAGAGAGAGAGACGAGGGAGGGAGAAGGAGAGGCGGGGTCGGGAGAAGGAGAGGCGGGGAAGGGAGAGGGGGGACGGGAATGCAGGGGAGTGGATGACCAGGCCTAGCCAACTGTGGGAGACACTGGGGAAGAGAGGGAGGCAAGAGGGAGAGAGGAGAGAGGAGAGAGGGATAGAGGAGAGAGGAGACAGGGATAGAGGAGAGAGGAGACAGGGATAGAGGAGAGAGGAGAGAGGAGAGAGGAGACAGGGATAGAGGAGAGAGGAGACAGGGATAGAGGGGATAGAGGAGACAGGAGAGAGGTATAGAGGATAGAGGGAGAGAGGAGACAGGGATAGAGGAGAGAGGAGAGAGGAGACAGGGATAGAGGAGACAGGGATAGAGGAGACAGGGATAGAGGAGAGAGGAGAGAGGGATAGAGGAGAGAGGAGACAGGGATAGAGGAGACAGGGATAGAGGAGAGAGGAGACAGGGATAGAGGAGAGAGGAGACAGGGATAGAGGAGACAGGGATAGAGGAGACAGGGAGAGAGGAGACAGGGAGAGAGGAGACAGGGAGAGAGGAGACAGGGAGAGAGGAGACAGGGATAGAGGAGACAGGGATAGAGGAGACAGGAGAGAGGTATAGAGGATAGAAGGATAGAGGAGACAGGAGAGAGGTATAGATGATAGAGGGAGAGAGGAGAGAGGAGAGAGGAGACAGGGAGAGAGGAGAGAGGAGACAGGGATAGAGGAGACAGGGATAGAGGAGACAGGGATAGAGGAGACAGGGATAGAGGAGAGAGGGGGACAGAAACACTGGGGAAGAGAGGGAGGCAAGTTGGATAGAGGAGAGAGGAGAGAGGAGAGAGGGATAGAGGAGAGAGGAGAGAGGAGAGAGGAGAGAGGGGGAATGAAGAAACTGCAGGTCTTAATCCAGGCACTTGTCTTCTCCCGTCTGGACTCCTGAAACTCGCTGTTGCCTGGGCTTCCCGCTTGTGCCATCAAACCCCTGCAACTTATCCAGAATGCTGCAGCCTGCCTGGTTTTCAACCTTCACCCCGCTCTTCTGCAATCTTCACTGATTTCCACTCGATGCTCACATCCACTACAAGACGCCAACCCGAGCACTCCGTTCTGCCACCTCAGGTCCCACCCCTACGGAAGGGCAGCTCAGCCCAGTCCAAGCTCTTCTCTGTCCTGGCACCCCAACGGTGGAACCAGCTTCCCCCTGAATCTAGGACAGCAGCGTCCCTGCCCAACTTCCGAAAACATCTGAAACCCTACCTCTTCAAACAGTATCTTAAATAATCCTCCTCCTCACCTCGACCCCTCCCCCACCCACCCCCAAAAATATGAACCAGCACTTGCACTTGAACCCCCTGTGGGAGGAGGGAGACTCAACCAACTATGAGAGAGAGAACCCCTGGGGAAGAGAGTGAGGGAGAGGCTGGAGAGAGTTGGAGGGGGGTTGAGAGAGAGAGAGGAGGAAGAGAGGGAACTCCCTTGAGGTAGAGCAAGAGGGAGACAACAGTCCCAGAATGCACTACAGCACCGTCCACGGACTCACTTGACTTTCAGTCCATGTTGTCATAACAGGCCACATATTGGATCACACGTAATGTCCTGTCATAGCAGTTATAGCAGCGATACAGAGAGAGAGGCTCTACCTCTCTACCTCTCCTGCCAGGTACATGAGCATAGTCAGTCATCCGAGGGTAACCAAAAGATGCTGCTCATTTAAAATCTCTCTAACTGCTATATTCAACTACTGTGTGTGTGTGTGTGTATTGTACAAGACGGGGATTTCTCAGTAGTAATTATCTTTTTGAAAAACCCTGAAGGGAGCCGAAACAATGTTAAAGATTAAAATCACTTCAAGCACCTCATCTCAATATGGTGTAGAAATCAAATCAAATTGTATTTGTCACATACACATGGTTAGCAGATGTTAATGCGAGTGTAGCGAAATGCTTGTGCTTAGTCAAAGATGGTGAACAGGGTTCTATGTGGGATGGTGAATAGGGTTCCATTTGGGATGGCGAATAGGGTTCCATCCATTTGGGATGGCGAATAGGGTTCCATCCATTTGGGATGGCGAATAGGGTTCCATGTGGAATGGCGAATAGGGTTCTATGTGGGATGGCGAATAGGGTTCTATGTGGGATGGCGAATAGGGTTCCATGTGGATGGCGAATAGGGTTCTATGTGGGATGGCGAATAGGGTTCTATGTGGGATGGCGAATAGGGTTCCATGTGGATGGCGAATAGGGTTCCATTTGGGATGGCGAATAGGGTTCCATGTGGATGGCGAATAGGGTTCCATTTGGGATGGCGAATAGGGTTCCATCCATTTGGGATGGCAAATAGGGTTCCATGTGGAATGGCGAATAGGGTTCCATGTGGGATGGCGAATAGGGTTCTATGTGGGATGGCGAATGCATTACAGGAGACTGTTCTACTTTACAATACATCACCATTACAGGAGACTGTTCTACTTTACAATACATCACCATTACAGGAGCCTGTTCTACTTTACAATACATCACCATTACAGGAGACTGTTCTACTTTACAATACATCACCATGACAGGAGACTGTTCTACTTTACAATACATCACCATGACAGGAGACTGTTCTACTTTACAATACATCACCATTACAGGAGACTGTTCTACTTTACAATACATCACCATTACAGGAGACTGTTCTACTTTACATCACCATTACAGGAGACTGTTCTACTTTACAATACATCACCATGACAGGAGACTGTTCTACTTTACAATACATCACCATTACAGGAGACTGTTCTACTTTACATCACCATTACAGGAGACTGTTCTACTTTACATCACCATTACAGGAGACTGTTCTACTTTACAATACATCACCATTACAGGAGACTGTTCTACTTTACAATACAATACATCACCATTACAGGAGACTGTTCTACTTTACAATACATCACCATGACAGGAGACTGTTCTACTTTACAATACATCATCATGACAGGAGACTGTTCTACTTTACATCACCATTACAGGAGACTGTTCTACTTTACATCACCATTACAGGAGACTGTTCTACTTTACAATAAATCACCATTACAGGAGACTGTTCTACTTTACAATAAATCACCATTACAGGAGACTGTTCTACTTTACAATACATCACCACGACAGGAGACTGTTCTACTTTACAATACATCACCATTACAGGAGACTGTTCTACTTTACAATACATCACCATTACAGGAGACTGTTCTACTTTACAATAAATCACCATTACAGGAGACTGTTCTACTTTACAATACATCACCATTACAGGAGACTGTTCTACTTTACAATACATCACCATGACAGGAGACTGTTCTACTTTACAATAAATCACCATTACAGGAGACTGTTCTACTTTACAATACATCACCATTACAGGAGACTGTTCTACTTTACAATACATCACCATTACAGGAGACTGTTCTACTTTACAATACATCACCATTACAGGAGACTGTTCTACTTTACATCACCATTACAGGAGACTGTTCTACTTTACAATACATCACCATTACAGGAGACTGTTCTACTTTACAATAAATCACCATTACAGGAGACTGTTCTACTTTACAATACATCACCATGACAGGAGACTGTTCTACTTTACAATACATCACCATTACAGGAGACTGTTCTACTTTACATCACCGTTACAGGAGACTGTTCTACTTTACAATACATCACCATTACAGGAGACTGTTCTACTTTACATCACCATGACAGGAGACTGTTCTACTTTACAATACATCACCATTACAGGAGACTGTTCTACTTTACATCACCATGACAGGAGACTGTTCTACTTTACAATACATCACCATGACAGGAGACTGTTCTACTTTACAATACATCACCATTACAGGAGACTGTTCTACTTTACAAAACATCACCATGACAGGAGACTGTTCTACTTTACAATACATCACCATTAAAGGAGACTGTTCTACTTTACAATACATCACCATGACAGGAGACTGTTCTACTTTACAATACATCACCATTACAGGAGACTGTTCTACTTTACAATAAATCACCATTACAGGAAACTGTTCTACTTTACAATAAATCACCATTACAGGAGACTGTTCTACTTTAAAATACATCACCATGACAGGAGACTGTTCTACTTTACAATACATCACCATGACATGAGACTGTTCTACTTTACAATACATCACCATTACAGGAGACTGTTCTACTTTACAATACATCACCATTACAGGAGACTGTTCTACTTTACAATAAATCACCATTACAGGAGACTGTTCTACTTTACAATACATCACCATTACAGGAGACTGTTCTACTTTACAATACATCACCATGACAGGAGACTGTTCTACTTTACAATAAATCACCATTACAGGAGACTGTTCTACTTTACAATACATCACCATTACAGGAGACTGTTCTACTTTACAATACATCACCATTACAGGAGACTGTTCTACTTTACAATAAATCACCATTACAGGAGACTGTTCTACTTTACAATACATCACCATTACAGGAGACTGTTCTACTTTACAATACATCACCATTACAGGAGACTGTTCTACTTTACAATACATCACCATTACAGGAGACTGTTCTACTTTACAATAAATCACCATTACAGGAGACTGTTCTACTTTACAATACATCACCATGACAGGAGACTGTTCTACTTTACAATACATCACCATTACAGGAGACTGTTCTACTTTACATCACCATGACAGGAGACTGTTCTACTTTACAATACATCACCATTACAGGAGACTGTTCTACTTTACAATAAATCACCATTACAGGAGACTGTTCTACTTTACAATAAATCACCATTACAGGAGACTGTTCTACTTTACAATAAATCACCATTACAGGAGACTGTTCTACTTTACATCACCATTACAGGAGACTGTTCTACTTTAAAATACATCACCATGACAGGAGACTGTTCTACTTTACAATACATCACCATGACATGAGACTGTTCTACTTTACAATACATCACCATTACAGGAGACTGTTCTACTTTACAATACATCACCATTACAGGAGACTGTTCTACTTTACAATAAATCACCATTACAGGAGACTGTTCTACTTTACAATACATCACCATTACAGGAGACTGTTCTACTTTACAATACATCACCATGACAGGAGACTGTTCTACTTTACAATAAATCACCATTACAGGAGAATGTTCTACTTTACAATACATCACCATTACAGGAGACTGTTCTACTTTACAATACATCACCATTACAGGAGACTGTTCTACTTTACAATACATCACCATTACAGGAGACTGTTCTACTTTACATCACCATTACAGGAGACTGTTCTACTTTACAATACATCACCATTACAGGAGACTGTTCTACTTTACAATAAATCACCATTACAGGAGACTGTTCTACTTTACAATACATCACCATGACAGGAGACTGTTCTACTTTACATCACCGTTACAGGAGACTGTTCTACTTTACAATACATCACCATTACAGGAGACTGTTCTACTTTACATCACCATGACAGGAGACTGTTCTACTTTACAATACATCACCATTACAGGAGACTGTTCTACTTTACAATAAATCACCATTACAGGAGACTGTTCTACTTTACAATAAATCACCATTACAGGAGACTGTTCTACTTTACAATACATCACCACGACAGGAGACTGTTCTACTTTACAATACATCACCATTACAGGAGACTGTTCTACTTTACAATAAATCACCATGAGAGGAGACTGTTCTACTTTACATCACCATTACAGGAGACTGTTCTACTTTAAAATACATCACCATGACAGGAGACTGTTCTACTTTACAATACATCACCATGACATGAGACTGTTCTACTTTACAACACATCACCATTACAGGAGACTGTTCTACTTTACAATACATCACCATTACAGGAGACTGTTCTACTTTACAATAAATCACCATTACAGGAGACTGTTCTACTTTACAATACATCACCATTACAGGAGACTGTTCTACTTTACAATACATCACCATGACAGGAGACTGTTCTACTTTACAATAAATCACCATTACAGGAGAATGTTCTACTTTACAATACATCACCATTACAGGAGACTGTTCTACTTTACAATACATCACCATTACAGGAGACTGTTCTACTTTACAATACATCACCATTACAGGAGACTGTTCTACTTTACATCACCATTACAGGAGACTGTTCTACTTTACAATACATCACCATTACAGGAGACTGTTCTACTTTACAATAAATCACCATTACAGGAGACTGTTCTACTTTACAATACATCACCATGACAGGAGACTGTTCTACTTTACAATACATCACCATTACAGGAGACTGTTCTACTTTACATCACCGTTACAGGAGACTGTTCTACTTTACAATACATCACCATGACAGGAGACTGTTCTACTTTACAATACATCACCATTACAGGAGACTGTTCTACTTTACAAAACATCACTATGACAGGAGACTGTTCTACTTTACAATACATCACCATGACAGGAGACTGTTCTACTTTACAATACATCACCATTACAGGAGACTGTTCTACTTTACAAAACATCACCATGACAGGAGACTGTTCTACTTTACAATACATCACCATTACAGGAGACTGTTCTACTTTACAATACATCACCATGACAGGAGACTGTTCTACTTTACAATACATCACCATTACAGGAGACTGTTCTACTTTACAATAAATCACCATTACAGGAAACTGTTCTACTTTACATCACCATGACAGGAGACTGTTCTACTTTACAATAAATCACCATTACAGGAGACTGTTCTACTTTACATCACCATGACAGGAGACTGTTCTACTTTACAATACATCACCATTACAGGAGACTGTTCTACTTTACAATACATCACCATTACAGGAGACTGTTCTACTCTACAATAAATCACCATGACAGGAGACTGTTCTACTCTACAATACATCACCATGACAGGAGACTGTTCTACTTTACAATACATCACCATGACAGGAGGACATCGTCCTTTCCTGGTTAAATTCCCACAAAGTTAAATGGGTTTCAATTGCATTTTCAACTCTGCTGATGGTTTTCTTTCAAAAACTATTGCGTTATATAGCGAGTGTGCCCATTCTGTTACTGGCACGTGATCTCTAGCCTACAGCTAGCAGATACAGAGTGGCTATAGCCCACATGATGAGATTATTACAGACAAAATAGCGAGATCATTTGTATTTGTCAAACGGCAGCCAAGCATCGATCATCATGTCACCAGAATAAGACCCTCTATATTTATTGGAAAAAGAGGATTAATCTCATCACCTTGCTCTTTTCACCACCCTGTAAAGTTTATCATCATGTATTTAATCTGTTCCTTAATAAACTACGTGGTTTCCGAGTCGTAGCAGGAGGACCACACAGCATCACTCCAAATTTGCTTCGATATGACGGTTATTATATCTTTTTTTTTTTTTGCATAAAAGTGTTACCACCGAGATGTCTTGCATAAATCATTTTACCGCCACAGAAGGATCCCATCTTGTCCTTGTGTATTTTGTTCGGTCGACATTTGGTTCCGTCAGGCCTGTCGCGCCATTTTTTTATCCAACTTTATGCGCATACATTTTTTTAATGGAAACCTCTTCCCGACTCCACCTGTCCCCTCTCGCTGACTCTCTCTCTCACTCTCTGACTCTCTCTCTCACTCTGACTCTCTCTCTGACTCTCTCACTCTCTCTCTGACTCTCTCTCTCTCTCTCTCTCTCTCTCTCTCTCTCTCTCTCTCTCTGACTCTCTCTCTGACTCTCTCACTCTCTCTCTCTCTCTCTCTCTCTCTCTCTCTCTCTGACTCTCTCTCTCTCTGACTCTCTCTCTCTCTCTCTCTCTGACTCTCTCTCTCTCTCTCTCTCTCTCTCTCTCTCTCTCTGACTCTCTCTCTGACTCTCTCACTCTCTCTCTGACTCTCTCTCTCTCTCTCTCTCTCTCTCTCTCTCTCTCTCTCTCTCTCTCTCTCTCTCTCTGACTCTCTCTCTCTCTGACTCTCTCTCTCTCTCTCTCTCTCTGACTCTCTCTCTCTCTCTCTCTCTGACTCTCTCTCTCTCTCTGACTCTTTCTCTCACTCTCACTCTCTCTCTCTCTCTCTCTCTCTCTCTGACTCACTCTCTCTGACTCACTCTCTCCTTCCAGCCAGAATCTCTAGAAGTCATCATAAATTCTAGTCAGGTACAACCCATTCCCTAAAATGTGGAATTTGATTGCTGTAGTGTGGAGATAGCTGGAGAGACAAATCGATCATGCTTTGGCCGCAAGCCTAGACGTGCTCAGATTTCCAAGTGTGTCATTACAGGTGAGGTAAGCCTTGAGGATGAATATGCAAAGGAAGGTCCGGCTCTTACTGCTAACATTGTGGGACCAGCAACCACCTTCCCTATGTAGTATACTACTTTGACCAGAGCCCTGGTTGAACCTGGTTAAAAGTAGTGGACTACCAAGGGAATAAGCTGCCATTTGGAATGCAACTCCAGACCCAGAGTGCTGATGAGTAATGGAAACCAGACTCACTAACTAACTAGGCTAAAGCACCGCCTGCTCTATGAACTAAGATATTCTCCAACCTGTGAGTAGAAACCAGACTCACTAACTAACTAGACTAAAGCACCGCCTGCTTTTGGCTTGATGAACTAAGATATTCTCCAACATAAGATAATGTGCAGGCCTATGAAAACCTTACCCAGATGGCAGAATGAGGTAAAAACCATCAGCTCCTGTTTTTTTGACACACATCATGGTTTTCATTTGATGGTTTTGGCAGAAATCCTATGACAATATTCTCCAACCAAAATAACGGTGCTGGCCAATTAAAAACAACACACAGATGTCAGACTTAAAGACCCATAGTTCTTACATCTCTAGCTGTTCCTATCATGCTATTCATCCCCAGATCAAACATACTTCCATATGCCAATTAAGCCCAACATACATTATATTAATATGAGAGTCTTGGCATCGGGTTCAGAATGGGTTTCTTTAATCCCGTGTTTATCGGCTAATCAGCTCCTCTCCTGGAGATGCTGTGTCCTGTGCTGTCCTGTCATCATGGCTGTTCAATCAATTGGAAGCTTTTTGAATTTCATTGATCATCAAACCCATTTAAAACCTTTTTATAAAGTGATAGATTTCTTTCATACACCAGTATACAGATCTGGCTGCTGTGTCTACTGTAAGTTAGCGTCAGCCAATAAGATAATCGTCTGATGTCTGTACAGGATATTAAGTCTGTGTTCCTAATGGCACCCTATTCCCTATTAGTGCACTACTTTAGATCAGAGCCCTATGGCACCCTATTCCCTATGTAGTGCACTACTTTTTTTCATTTTTTAAATTTCTTTTTCATTATTTTACCTTCTTCTCCCCAATTTCGTGGTATCATTTACATTACATTTACGTCATTTAGCAGACGCTCTTATCCAGAGCGACTTACAAATTGGAAAGTTCATACATATTCATCCTGGTCCCCCCGTGGGGAATGAACCCACAACCCTGGCGTTGCAAGCGCCATGCTCTACCAACTGAGCCACACGGGACCACACGGTATCCAATTGTTAGTAATTACTGTCTTGTCTCATCGCTACAACTCCCGTACGGACTCAGGAGAGGCGA
>NC_052311.1:2276454-2296454 GCF_016432855.1 Salvelinus namaycush
GACCTACGTGGTTGCCATGGTTTTAACCCTGGTCCTGGAGACCTACATGGTTGCCATGGTTTTTAACCCTGGTCCTGGAGACCTACGTGGTTGCCATGGTTTTTAACCCTGGTCCTGGAAACCTACGTGGTTGCCATGGTTTTTAACCCTGGTCCTGGAAACCTATGTGGTTGCCATGGTTTTTAACCCTGGTCCTGGAGACCTATGTGGTTGCCATGGTTTTTAACCCTGGTCCTGGAGACCTACTTGGTTGCCATGGTTTTTAACCCTGGTCCTGGAGACCTACGTGATTGCCATGGTTTTTAACCCTGGTCCTGGAGACCTACGTGGTTGCCATGGTTTTTAACCCTGGTCCTGGGGACCTACGTGGTTGCCATGGTTTTTAACCCTGGTCCTGGGGACCTACGTGGTTGCCATGGTTTTTAACCCTGGTCCTGGGGACCTACGTGGTTGCCATGGTTTTTACCCCTGGTCCTGGGGACCTACTTGGTTGCCATGGTTTTGTTCTAGCCTAGCACTGAAACAAAACAACAACAGTCGATCCAAGTAATCAAAGCTTCCAGTTATACTCTGCGGGACCCCAAGATCAAGACCTTGAAGAACACATCTTTATGGGTGATAGAATAAAAAGAACATGTCAGAATGTCTAGTAGTAGCAGTAATCACTGACTAATCACTGAAAAATATGTCTTAGTTTTGCTTATTGTGAATGCCTTCAGAATGTGTACCAATGCTAGATTTGGGGAGTTTGTGAAATTATATGCTCTCTGTGTTTAAATTCATTTGAGTGTTTGGATGGAAGTACAATGGGCTGGGCCCTAGCTCAGTCTGCCAGGCAGCTAGAGAGCAAGAGACAGAGAGAGACTAGAGAGAGAGAGACTAGAGAGAGAGACAGAGTCAGAGTCAGTCAGAGAGAGAGACAGAGAGAGAAAGAGCGAGAGAGTCAGAGTCAGTCAGAGAGAGAGACAGAGAGGCCCCCTGCAAAGAAGGCCTCAACATGGAAATCACACATACGCTCAGGCCGTGAGCAAGCAAACAGGCCCAACCCCCACTCTTACGCTAGACCAAACCAATGGCATGTACCAGGTGCTCAGCAGGTTCTGCTCACACTTACTGGTCTGAGGCCAAACCACACGACCAACCACATTACATTTACATTTAAGGAACACAAAGCCTTCACTATCTCATCCTGGAATATCCAAGGCCTGAGGTCATCTGCCTTTGGCCTAAAGAGCAGGAACCTGGACTTCATCAAAGATATCGGAAATACAGACATTGTAATCCTACAAGAAACATGGTATAGAGGAGACGGACCCACTGGTTGCCCTCTAGGTTACAGAGAGCTGGTAGTCCCATCCACCAAACTACCAGGTGTGAAACCTGGTATAGAGGAGACGGACCCACTGGTTGCCCTCTAGGTTACAGAGAGCTTGTAGTCCCATCCACCAAACTACCAGGTGGGTGGTATAGAGGAGACGGACCCACTGGTTGCCCTCTAGGTTACAGAGAGCTGGTAGTCCCATCCACCAAACTACCAGGTGTGAAACAGGGAAGGGACTCAGGGGGTATGTGAATTTGGTATAGAGCAGACAACTCTATTACATTTGTCAAAACAGGAACATTTTACATTTGGCTAGAAATTCTAAAGTATATGATCTTAACAGAGAAAAATGTCCTCCTGTGTGCTACCTATATCTCCCCACTAGAATCCCCATACTTTAATGAAGACAGCTTCTCCATCCTGGAGGGGGAAATCAATCATTTCCAGCCCCAGGGACATGTACTAGTCTGTGGTGACATGAATGCCAGAACTGGACAAGAATCTAACACCCTCAGCACACAGGGGGACAACCACCTGCCTGAAGGTGACAGCATTCCCTCCCCCATATGCCCCCCTAGGCACAACTATGACAACAAAAACAGGTCACAACTCCTGCAGCTCTGTCGCACGCTGGGTATGTACATAGTCAATGGTAGGCTTCGAGGGGACTCCTATGGTAGTTACACCTATAGCTCATCTATTGGCAGTAGTACTGTAGATTACTTTATCACTGACCTCAACCCAGAGTCTCTCAGAGCGTTCACAGTCAGCACACTGACACCCCTATCAGATCACAGCAAAATCACAGTCTACTTGAACAGAGCAAAACTCAATCATGAGGCATCAAAGCCAAAGGAACTGAGTAATATTAAAAAATGCTATAGATGAAAGGAATGTAGTGTGGAAACCTACCAAAAAACAATTAGGCAACAACAAATTCAATCCCTTTTAGACATCTTCCTGAACAAAACATTTCACTGTAATAGTGAAGGTGTAAATTTGGCAGTAGAAAATCTTAACAATATATTTTACCTCTCAGCTCCCTATCTAATCTAAAAATGTCAAACAGAAAACTGAAGCAAATTAACAACAATGACAAATGGTTCGATGAAGAATGCATAAACCTAAGAAAGAAATTGAGAAATCTGTCCAACCAAAAACATAAGAGACCCAGAAAACCTGAGTCTACGCCTTCACTATGGTGAATCACTAAAACAATACAGAAAAAGAAGGAACAGCACGTCAGAAATCAGCTCAATGTAATTGAAGAATCCATAGACTCTAACCACTTCTGGGAAAATTGGAAAACACTAAACAAACAACACGAAGAATTATCTATCCAAAATGGAGATGTATGGATAAACCATTTCTCCAATCTTTTTGGCCCTATAACAAAGAACAAACAGCAAAAACATATACATGATAAAATACTAATCTTGGAATCAGCTATTAAAGACTACCAGAACCCACTGGATTCTCCAATTACATTGAATGAGCTACAGGACAAAATAAAAACCCTCCAACCCAAAAAGGCCTGTGGTGTTGATGGTATCCTCAATGAAATGATCAAATATACAGACAACAAATTCCAATTGGCTATGCTAAAACTCTTTAATGACATCCTTAGCTGGCATCTTCCCCAATTTTTGGAACCAAGGACTGATATCCACAAAAGTGGAGACAAATTTGACCCCAATAACTGCCGCGGGATAGGCGTCAACAGCAACCTTGGGAAAATCCAACTAACTAAACTACTGAAAGAGCTGCTTCCTGTGCTTGGCCCTCCCATGTTGAACATAATAAACGGCTCTCTATCCACCGGATGTGTACCAAACTCACTAAAAGTGGCAGTAATAAAGCCTCTCTTGAAAAAGCCAAACCTTGACCCGGAAAATATAAAAAACTATCGGCCTATATCGAATCTTCCATTCCTCTCAAAAATTTTAGAAAAAGCTGTTGCGCAGCAACTCACTGCCTTCCTGAAGACAAACAATGTATACGAAATGCTTCAGTCTGGTTTTAGACCCCATCATAGCACTGAGACTGCACTTGTGAAGGTGGTAAATGACCTTTTAATGGCGTCAGACCGAGGCTCTGCATCTGTCCTCGTGCTACTAAACCTTAGTGCTGCTTTTGATACCATCGATCACCACATTATTTTGGAGAGACTGGAAACCCAAATTGGCCTACACGGACAAGTTCTGGCCTGGTTTAGATCTTATCTGTCGGAAAGATATCAGTTTGTCTCTGTGAATGGTTTGTCCTCTGACAAATCAACTGTACATTTCGGTGTTCCTCAAGGTTCCGTTTTAGGACCACTATTGTTTTCACTATATATTTTACCTCTTGGGGATGTTATTCGAAAACATAATGTTAACTTTCACTGCTATGCGGATGACACACAGCTGTACATTTCAATGAAACATGGTGAAGCCCCAAAATTGCCCTCGCTAGAAGCCTGTGTTTCAGACATAAGGAAGTGGATGGCTGAAAACTTTCTACTTTTAAACTCGGACAAAACAGAGATGCTTGTTCTAGGTCCCAAGAAACAAAGAGATCTTCTGTTAAATCTGACAATTAATCTTGATGGTTGTAAAGTCGTCTCAAATAAAACTGTGAAGGACCTCGGCGTTACTCTTGACCCTGATCTCTCTTTTGACGAACATATCAAGACTGTTTCAAGGACAGCTTTTTTCCATCTACGTAACATTGCAAAAATCAGAAATTTTCTGTCCAAAAATGATGCAGAAAAATTAATCCATGCATTTGTTACTTCTAGGTTAGACTACTGCAATGCTCTACTTTCCGGCTACCCGGATAAAGCACTAAATAAACTTCAGTTAGTGCTAAATACGGCTGCTAGAATCCTGACTAGAACCAAGAAATTTGATCATATTACTCCAGTGCTAGCTTCCCTACACTGGCTTCCTGTTAAGGCAAGGGCTGATTTCAAGGTTTTACTGTTAACCTATAAAGCGTTACATGGGCTTGCTCCTACCTATCTTTCCGAGTTGGTCCTGCCGTACATACCTACACGTACGCTACAGTCACAAGACGCAGGCCTCCTAATTGTCCCTAGAATTTCTAAGCAAACAGCTGGAGGCAGGGCTTTCTCCTATAGATCTCCATTTTTATGGAACGGTCTGCCTACCCATGTGAGAGATGCAGACTCGGTCTCAACCTTTAAGTCTTTACTGAAGACTTATCTCTTCAGTGGGTCATATGATTGAGTGTAGTCTGGCCCAGGAGTGTGAAGGTGAACGGAAAGGCTCTGGAGCAACGAACCGCCCTTGCTGTCTCTGCCTGGCCGATTCCCCTCTCTCCACTGGGATTCTCTGCCTCTAACCCTATTACAGGGGCTGAGTCACTGGCTTACTGGTGCTCTTTCATGCCGTCCCTAGGAGGGGTGCGTCACTTGAGTGGGTTGAGTTACTGACGTGATCTTCCTGTCTGGGTTGGCGCCCCCCCTTGGTTTGTGCTGTGGTGGAGATCTTTGTGGGCTATACTCGGCCTTGTCTCAGGATTGTAAGTTGGTGGTTGAAGATATCCCTCTAGTGGTGCGGGGGCTGTGCTTTGGCAAAGTGGGTGGGGTTATATCCTTCCTGTTTGGCCCTGTCCGGGGGTATCATCGGATGGGGCCACAGTGTCTCCTGACCCCTCCTGTCTCAGCCTCCAGTATTTATGCTGCAGTAGTTTATGTGTCGGGGGGCTAGGGTCAGTTGGTTATATCTGGAGTACTTCTCCTGTCTTATCCAGTGTCCTGTGTGAATTTAAGTATGCTCTCTCTAATTCTCTCCTTCTCTCTTTCTTTCTCTCTCTCGGAGAACCTGAGCCCTAGGACCATACGTCAGGACTACCGGGCATGATGACTCCTTGCTGTCCCCAGTCCACCTGGCCTTGCTGCTGTTCCAGTCACAACTGTTCTGCCTGCGGTTATGGAACCCCTACCTGTCCCAGACCTGCTGCTTTCAACTCTTAATGATCGGCTATGAAAAGTCAACTGACATTTATTCCTGATTATTATTTGACCATGCTTGTCATTTATGAACATTCTGAAAATCTTGGCTCTCTCTAATTCTCTCCTTCTCTCTTTCTTTCTCTCTCTCGGAGGACCTGAGCCCTAGGACCATACGTCAGGACTACCGGGCATGATGACTCCTTGCTGTCCCCAGTCCACCTGGCCTTGCTGCTATTCCAGTTTCAACTGTTCTGCCTGCGGTTATGGAACCCCTACCTGTCCCAGACCTGCTGTTTTCAACTCTTAATGATCGGCTATGAAAAGCCAACTGACATTTATTCCTGATTATTATTTGACCATGCTTGTCACTTATGAACATTTTGAACATCTTGGCCATGTTCTGTTATAATCTCCACCCGGCACAGCCAGAAGAGGACTGGCCACCCCTCATAGCCTGGTTCCTCTCTAGGTTTCTTCCTAGGTTTTGGCCTTTCTAGGGAGTTTTTCCTAGCCACCGTGCTTCTACACCTGCATTGCTTGCTGTTTGGGGTTTTAGGCTGGGTTTCTGTACAGCACTTCGAGATATTAGCTGATGTACGAAGGGCTATATAAAATAAACTTGATTTGATTTGAAAATCCTCTGCATTATCATTAACAGCAGACTCGTACATTTCCTCAAAACAATTTATTGAGCAAATGTCAAATTGGCTTTTTACCAAATCATCGTACGACAGGCCACGTACTCACCCTGCACACCCTAATTGACAAACAAACAAACCAAAACAAAGGCAAAGTCTTCTCATGCTTTGTTGATTTCCAAAAAGCCTTAGACTCAATTTGGCATGAGGTTCTGCTATACAAATTGATGGAAAGTGGTGCTGAGTGAAAAACATACGACATTATAAAATCCATGTACACAAACAACAAGTGTGCGGTTAAAATAGGCAAAAAATACACACGTTTCTTCCCACAGGGCCGTGGGGTAAGACAGGGATGCAGCTTAAGCCCCACCCTCTTCAACATATATATCAACGAATTGGCGAGGGCACTAGAAAAGTCTGCAGCACCCGGCCTCACCCTACTAGAATCTGAAGTCAAATGTCTCCTGTTTGCTGATGATCTGGTGCTTCTGTCCACAACCAAGGAGGGCCTACAGCAGCACCTAGATCTTCTGCACAGATTCTATCAGACCTGGGCCCTGTCAGACCTCAGTAAGACCAATATAATGGTGTTCCAAAAAGGGTCCAGTCGCCATGGCAACACATACAAATTCCATCTAGACACTGTTGCCCTACAGCACACAAAAAAACTATACATACCTCGGCCTAAACATCAGCGCCACAGGTAACTTCCACAAAGCTGTGAATGATCTGAGAGACAAGGCAAGAAGGGCATTCTATGCCATCAAAAATAACATAAAATTCAAAATACCAATTAGGATCTGGCTAAAAATACTTTAATCAGTTATTGCCCTTTATGGTTGTGAGGTCTGGGGTCCGCTCACCAAACAAGAATTCACAAAATGGGGCAAACACCAAATTGAGACTCTGCATGCAGAATTCTGCAAAAATATATTTTAAGGATGTTTTTAGTCAGGTATTTTATAATAAGCATATATTTACTCAGGAATTTTATTTTAAGGATATATTTAGTCAGGAATTTTATTATAAGGATGTATTTAGTCAGGTATTTTCTTAATAGCTACTATAATGGTACATTATTAGGTAAAATCTAGACTGTAACTGTCAATATTTAAAAAGCACAAAATCTAAACAACAAATCCACTAATGTATTTCACATGTGTTAGTAATGTATTTCACGTGTTAGAAAAGTATTTCACACGTGTTAGTTATGTATTTCACATGTGTTTGTAAAGTATTTCACACGTGTTGCTAATGTATTTCGCATGTATTAGTAATGTATTTCACATGTGTTAGTAATGTATTTCACGCGTGTTAGAAAAGTATTTAAAATTGTTTTGCTTATGTATTTCGCCTGTGTTAGTAATGTATTTCACATGTGTTAGTAATGTGTTAGTAATGTATTGCACATGTGTTAGTAATGTATTTCACATGTGTTAGTAATGTGTTAGTAATGTTTTGCACATGTGTTAGTAATGTATTTCAAACGTGTAAGTAATGTATTTCACACGTGTTAATAATGTATCGTATGTGTTTTTAATGTGTATATCGTATGTGTTTTTAGAGTACACATAAATGAAGCATGTCTGTAAGTACACAGCCTGCCTGGAAAACAAGATGTCTGCTGGCAGTCAAATGCACCCTGTCGTAGAGCTGCGTCTCAATAAAAAGCACACTGTTGTCTATATAGTGCACTACTTTTGACCAGGGCCCATAGGGTGTAGTGCACTACTTTTGACCAGGGCCCATAGGGTGTAGTGCACTACTTTTGACCAGGGCCCGTAGGGTGTAGTGCACTACTTTTGACCAGGGCCCATAGGGTGTAGTGCACTACTTTTGACCAGGGCCCATAGGGTGTAGTGCACTACTTTTGACCAGGGCCCATAGGGTGTAGTGCACTACTTTTGACCAGGGCCCGTAGGGTGTAGTGCACTACTTTTGACCAGGGCCCATAGGGTGTAGTGCACTACTTTTGACCAGGGCCCATAGGGTGTAGTGCACTACTTTTGACCAGGGCCCGTAGGGTGTAGTGCACTACTTTTGACCAGGGCCCATAGGGTGTAGTGCACTACTTTTGACCAGGGCCCGTAGGGGGTAGTGCACTACTTTTGACCAGGGCCCGTAGGGTGTAGTGCACTACTTTTGACCAGGGCCCGTAGGGTGTAGAAATACCTTTTTAAAGGGAATAAGGTGCCATTTGGGATAAAGGCCTGTCTGGTAGCTGGTAGCCTGCGGTGTTAGTGTTCAGAGAAGTACCTCGCTGTGAGGTAATCACACCTCGCTACATGACCAGCCATTCTACCAACACTTTCAGCACCGTCCGTCAGAATGGACCGTGTACACCTGCTGTCACAGCAAATGGATGGATTTTAGGGAAATGGTCACAAACAGAGTAGCTGGAGGCGATGTAGTGTTGTTGGTCTCGTTTCACTGTGCTTCACTGCTGCAGATGTGTGTGTGTGTGTGTGCATGTTTATCTCTGTGTGTGAGTGTGTGTGTATCAGAGAGAGTGGCTGCCGTGTGGTGCTGCCTGTACAGAGAGATCAGTCAGTCTGGACGTTGATAAGCAGCAGTGTCAGGGCTGCTCATGTTCCTGTGAAGGACAGACCCTCTGGTCGTGGAAATAACAGGCCTTCACAGCAGACATGCTTTACAGAGGGATTTAACTGTCACAACTTGGTATGTATCATCACAGTGAAGTGAGAGACACCGTACAGCACATCATTCTACTTTCGGGCGTCTATCTCGACTGCCTGCTAATGCTATTCATTTAGCATTTACTCTGCTCATTGGAAATCATTCATTTAGCATCATATTGTGCATCTGAAATTGATAAATTACTGTCTTCAAAAGCCTCCGTTGTGTTTGTTGTGTCTGAGTTTTAAGCACAACAGAAAGAGGGGGGGGGGGGGTGGAGGAACCATGAAAGGGATAAAGGTACTCTTGATTAAAGAGTAACAGATTAGTCATCCATCTTGACTGTCAATCACTACCATGTTTGTCAACAGACATTTAAATATCTTTTGTTTCAACATTTGTGAACAACGCACTGACTGGAAGGAGTTGACATCTGTGTTTTGAAGAACACACCGACTAAGGAGTTGACATCCTGTGTTTTGAAGAACACACCGACTAAAGAGTTGACATCTGTGTTTTGAAGAACACACCGACTAAAGAGTTGACATCTGTGTTTTGAAGAACACACCGACTAAAGAGTTGACATCTGTGTTTTGAAGAACACACCGACTAAAGAGTTGACATCTGTGTTTTGAAGAACACACCGACTAAAGAGTTGACCACTGTGTTTTGAAGAATACACCGACTAAAGAGTTGACATCTGTGTTTTGAAGAACACACCGACTAAAGAGTTGACATCTGTGTTTTGAAGAACACACCGACTAAAGAGTTGACATCCTGTGTTTTGAAGAACACACCGACTAAAGAGTTGACATCTGTGTTTTGAAGAACACACCGACTAAAGAGTTGACCACTGTGTTTTGAAGAATACACCGACTAAAGAGTTGACATCTGTGTTTTGAAGAACACACCGACTAAAGAGTTGACATCTGTGTTTTGAAGAACACACCGACTAAAGAGTTGACATCCTGTGTTTTGAAGAACACACCGACTAAAGAGTTGACATCCTGTGTTTTGAAGAACACACCGACTAAAGAGTTGACATCCTGTGTTTTGAAGAACACACCGACTAAAGAGTTGACATCTGTGTTTTGAAGAACACACCGACTAAAGAGTTGACATCTGTGTTTTGAAGAATACACCGACTAAAGAGTTGACATCCTGTGTTTTGAAGAATACACCGACTAAAGAGTTGACATCCTGTGTTTTGAAGAATACACCGACTAAAGAGTTGACATCCTGTGTTTTGAAGAACACACCGACTAAAGAGTTGACCACTGTGTTTTGAAGAACACACCGACTAAAGAGTTGACCACTGTGTTTTGAAGAACACACCGACTAAAGAGTTGACATCCTGTGTTTTGAAGAACACACCGACTAAAGAGTTGACATCCTGTGTTTTGAAGAACACACCGACTAAAGAGTTGACATCCTGTGTTTTGAAGAACACACCGACTAAAGAGTTGACATCTGTGTTTTGAAGAATACACCGACTAAAGAGTTGACATCTGTGTTTTGAAGAACACACCGACTAAAGAGTTGACATCTGTGTTTTGAAGAACACACCGACTAAAGAGTTGACATCCTGTGTTTTGAAGAACACACCGACTAAAGAGTTGACATCTGTGTTTTGAAGAATACACCGACTAAAGAGTTGACATCTGTGTTTTGAAGAACACACCGACTAAAGAGTTGACATCTGTGTTTTGAAGAATACACCGACTAAAGAGTTGACATCTGTGTTTTGAAGAACACACCGACTAAAGAGTTGACATCCTGTGTTTTGAAGAACACACCGACTAAAGAGTTGACATCCTGTGTTTTGAAGAACACACCGACTAAAGAGTTGACCACTGTGTTTTGAAGAACACACCGACTAAAGAGTTGACATCTGTGTTTTGAAGAACACACCGACTAAAGAGTTGACATCCTGTGTTTTGAAGAACACACCGACTAAAGAGTTGACATCCTGTGTTTTGAAGAACACACCGACTAAAGAGTTGACATCCTGTGTTTTGAAGAACACACCGACTAAAGAGTTGACATCTGTGTTTTGAAGAACACACCGACTAAAGAGTTGACATCTGTGTTTTGAAGAATACACCGACTAAAGAGTTGACATCCTGTGTTTTGAAGAATACACCGACTAAAGAGTTGACATCCTGTGTTTTGAAGAATACACCGACTAAAGAGTTGACATCCTGTGTTTTGAAGAACACACCGACTAAAGAGTTGACCACTGTGTTTTGAAGAACACACCGACTAAAGAGTTGACCACTGTGTTTTGAAGAACACACCGACTAAAGAGTTGACATCCTGTGTTTTGAAGAACACACCGACTAAAGAGTTGACATCCTGTGTTTTGAAGAACACACCGACTAAAGAGTTGACATCCTGTGTTTTGAAGAACACACCGACTAAAGAGTTGACATCTGTGTTTTGAAGAATACACCGACTAAAGAGTTGACATCTGTGTTTTGAAGAACACACCGACTAAAGAGTTGACATCTGTGTTTTGAAGAACACACCGACTAAAGAGTTGACATCCTGTGTTTTGAAGAACACACCGACTAAAGAGTTGACATCTGTGTTTTGAAGAATACACCGACTAAAGAGTTGACATCTGTGTTTTGAAGAACACACCGACTAAAGAGTTGACATCTGTGTTTTGAAGAATACACCGACTAAAGAGTTGACATCTGTGTTTTGAAGAACACACCGACTAAAGAGTTGACATCCTGTGTTTTGAAGAACACACCGACTAAAGAGTTGACATCCTGTGTTTTGAAGAACACACCGACTAAAGAGTTGACCACTGTGTTTTGAAGAACACACCGACTAAAGAGTTGACATCTGTGTTTTGAAGAACACACCGACTAAAGAGTTGACATCCTGTGTTTTGAAGAACACACCGACTAAAGAGTTGACATCCTGTGTTTTGAAGAACACACCGACTAAAGAGTTGACATCCTGTGTTTTGAAGAACACACCGACTAAAGAGTTGACATCCTGTGTTTTGAAGAATACACCGACTAAAGAGTTGACATCCTGTGTTTTGAAGAATACACCGACTAAAGAGTTGACATCCTGTGTTTTGAAGAACACACCGACTAAAGAGTTGACCACTGTGTTTTGAAGAATACACCGACTAAAGAGTTGACATCCTGTGTTTTGAAGAATACACCGACTAAAGAGTTGACCACTGTGTTTTGAAGAACACACCGACTAAAGAGTTGACATCCTGTGTTTTGAAGAATACACCGACTAAAGAGTTGACATCTGTGTTTTGAAGAATACACCGACTAAAGAGTTGACATCTGTGTTTTGAAGAATACACCGACTAAAGAGTTGACATCTGTGTTTTGAAGAACACACCGACTGTCAGGAGTTGTACAAGGACACGAGGCGAGACCAGATGGTAGCGCTCCAATATTTATTATAGCGAAGGGAGTAGGCGAAGGCAGGTCAGAGACATTTCTGTCTTTATGGGACAAATGATACTACACTTTATATGACTGGAGACATTAGCATAATCTTTTTTTTTATTATAACCCCCTAAATTTGATGTCCGCACTCCCCGCTGGAATCTAATTCGCATAATACCAAAATCCCTATTAAAATCTGTCAGTCTAATACGACGGTAGCCTGGGCCTACTGTGTTAATCTGTCAGTTTAATACGACGGTAGCCTGGGCCTACTGTGTTAATCTGTCAGTTTAATACGACGGTAGCCTGGGCCTACTGTGTTAATCTGTCAGTCTAATACGACGGTAGCCTGGGCCTACTGTGTTAATCTGTCAGTCTAATACGACGGTAGCCTGGGCCTACTGTGTTAATCTGTCAGTTTAATACGACGGTAGCCTGGGCCTACTGTGTTAATCTGTCAGTTTAATACGACGGTAGCCTGGGCCTACTGTGTTAATCTGTCAGTTTAATACGACGGTAGCCTGGGCCTACTGTGTTAATCTGTCAGTTTAATACGACGGTAGCCTGGGCCTACTGTGCTAATCTGTCAGTTTAATACGACGGTAGCCTGGGCCTACTGTGTTAATCTGTCAGTTTAATACGACGGTAGCCTGGGCCTACTGTGTTAATCTGTCAGTTTAATACGACGGTAGCCTGGGCCTACTGTGTTAATCTGTCAGTTTAATATGACGGTAGCCTGGGCCTACTGTGTTAATCTGTCGGTTTAATATGACGGTAGCCTGGGCCTACTGTGTTAATCTGTCAGTTTAATACGACGGTAGCCTGGGCCTACTGTGTTAATCTGTCAGTCTAATACGACGGTAGCCTGGGCCTACTGTGTTAATCTGTCAGTTTAATACGACGGTAGCCTGGGCCTACTGTGTTAATCTGTCAGTTTAATACGACGGTAGCCTGGGCCTACTGTGTTAATCTGTCAGTCTAATACGACGGTAGCCTGGGCCTACTGTGTTAATCTTTCAGTTTAATACGACGGTAGCCTGGGCCTACTGTGTTAATCTGTCAGTCTAATACGACGGTAGCCTGGGCCTACTGTGTTAATCTGTCAGTCTAATACGACGGTAGCCTGGGCCTACTGTGTTAATCTGTCAGTTTAATACGACGGTAGCCTGGGCCTACTGTGTTAATCTGTCAGTTTAATCTGTCAGTTTAATACGACGGTAGCCTGGGCCTACTGTGTTAATCTGTCAGTCTAATACGATGGTAGCCTGGGCCTACTGTGTTAATCTGTCAGTCTAATACGACGGTAGCCTGGGCCTACTGTGTTAATCTGTCAGTTTAATACGACGGTAGCCTGGGCCTACTGTGTTAATCTGTCAGTTTAATACGACGGTAGCCTGGGCCTACTGTGCTAATCTGTCAGTTTAATACGACGGTAGCCTGGGCCTACTGTGTTAATCTGTCAGTTTAATACGACGGTAGCCTGGGCCTACTGTGTTAATCTGTCAGTTTAATATGACGGTAGCCTGGGCCTACTGTGTTAATCTGTCGGTTTAATATGACGGTAGCCTGGGCCTACTGTGTTAATCTGTCAGTTTAATACGACGGTAGCCTGGGCCTACTGTGTTAATCTGTCAGTCTAATACGACGGTAGCCTGGGCCTACTGTGTTAATCTGTCAGTTTAATACGACGGTAGCCTGGGCCTACTGTGTTAATCTGTCAGTTTAATACGACGGTAGCCTGGGCCTACTGTGTTAATCTGTCAGTTTAATACGACGGTAGCCTGGGCCTACTGTGTTAATCTGTCAGTTTAATATGACAGTAGCCTGGGCCTACTGTGTTAATCTGTCAGTTTAATACGACGGTAGCCTGGGCCTACTGTGTTAATCTTTCAGTTTAATACGACGGTAGCCTGGGCCTACTTTGTTAATCTGTCAGTTTAATACGACGGTAGCCTGGGCCTACTGTGTTAATCTGTCAGTCTAATACGACGGTAGGCTGGGCCTTTTGTGTTAATCTGTCAGTTTAATACGACGGTAGCCTGGGCCTACTGTGTTAATCTGTCAGTTTAATATGACGGTAGCCTGGGCCTACTGTGTTAATCTGTCAGTTTAATATGACGGTAGCCTGGGCCTACTGTGCTAATCTGTCAGTTTAATATGACGGTAGCCTGGGCCTACTGTGTTAATCTGTCAGTCTAATACGACGGTAGCCTGGGCCTACTGTGTTAATCTGTCAGTCTAATACGACGGTAGCCTGGGCCTACTGTGTTAATCTGTCAGTCTAATACGACGGTAGCCTGGGCCTACTGTGTTAATCTGTCAGTTTAATACGACGGTAGCCTGGGCCTACTGTGTTAATCTGTCAGTCTAATACGAAGGTAGCCTGGGCCTACTTTGTTAATCTGTCAGTTTAATACGACGGTAGCCTGGGCCTACTGTGTTAATCTGTCAGTTTAATACGACGGTAGCCTGGGCCTACTGTGTTAATTTGTCAGTTTAATATGACGGTAGCCTGGGCCTACTGTGCTAATCTGTCAGTTTAATATGACGGTAGCCTGGGCCTACTGTGTTAATCTGTCAGTCTAATACGACGGTAGCCTGGGCCTACTGTGTTAATTTGTCAGTTTAATACGACGGTAGCCTGGGCCTACTGTGTTAATCTGTCAGTTTAATACGACGGTAGCCTGGGCCTACTGTGTTAATCTGTCAGTTTAATACGAAGGTAGCCTGGGCCTACTGTGTTAATCTGTCAGTTTAATATGACGGTAGCCTGGGCCTACTGTGTTAATCTGTCAGTTTAATATGACGGTAGCCTGGGCCTACTGTGTTAATCTGTCAGTCTAATACGACGGTAGCCTGGGCCTACTGTGTTAATTTGTCAGTTTAATACGACGGTAGCCTGGGCCTACTGTGTTAATCTGTCAGTCTAATACGACGGTAGCCTGGGCCTACTGTGTTAATCTGTCAGTTTAATACGACGGTAGCCTGGGCCTACCGTGTTAATCTGTCAGTTTAATACGACGGTAGCCTGGGCCTACTGTGCGGACACTGACGACAGATCAATAAAAACAGCCTTGTCTCGAATGGCGCCATGTAATCAATAAAAGTGAATGGCGCCATGTAATCAATAAAAGTGAATGGCGCCATGTAATCAATAAAAGTGAATGACGCCATGTAATCAAGGCTTATGAAAAGGGGATAAAAGTGATCCAGCTGTTTTTTTTCTCAAATTAATGTCAAATGTTTTATTGTTTTTTTTTCTCTCAGTTGAGCTAACCCTTTTCCTAACTTTAATCTAATTCTCCTAACCTGCTACTTTAATTATCCTAACCTGCTGCGTACATTTTCCTAACCGACAAAAAAGTCAAATCTGACGTTAATTTGACATCCGTCTGGCCTGAAAGAGGACATGGACTGCAGTAGGTTCACCAGCTGACCTCTATCAAGACACCCATGTTAACTGGATTCCCACTGTGAAGATGAGCAATGCTGCAGCATTGTGAGAACCGCTGGCGAGAACCGCTTGGCGAGAACCGCTTGGCGAGAACCGCTGGCCAGAACCGCTTGGTGAGAAAAGCACATGGTTGCAGTTTCTTGTCCCCCTCGTTCCGCTGTGAAAGGACCACTCCATGCTCTGGTGTCCGAGGCATCCACCTCTAACAACGAAGGGACGGGTAGGATCAGGATGGATGAAGATGGGTCTGGAGGTGAAAAGTCCCTTGAGCTCTCTGAATGCCCTGTCTGCCTTGGGGGTCCAGCAAAAACGGTTCTGGGACTTGATGGGTTAGGGCCGTGAGAGGCTCTGCCACCACACCAAAATTGTGTTTAAAACGCCTGGTGACCCAGATCCTGTAGACCAGGTGACAGTTGGTTTCTAATAGATGGTATGATGACCCAGATCCTGTAGGCCAGGTGGGCAGTTGGTTTCTAATAGATGGTATGATGACCCAGATCCTGTAGGCCAGGTGGGCAGTTGGTTTCTAATGATGGTATGATGACCCAGATCCTGTAGGCCAGGTGGACAGTTGGTTTCTAATAGATGGTATGATGACCCAGATCCTGTAGGCCAGGTGGGCAGTTGGTTTCTAATAGATGGTATGATGACCCAGATCCTGTAGGCCAGGTGGACAGTTGGTTTCTAATAGATGGTATGATGACCCAGATCCTGTAGGCCAGTTGGTTTCTAATAGATGGTATGATGACCCAGATCCTGTAGGCCAGGTGGACAGTTGGTTTCTAATAGATGGTATGATGACCCAGATCCTGTAGGCCAGGTGGTTTCTAATAGATGGTATGATGACCCAGATCCTGTAGGCCAGGTGGACAGTTGGTTTCTAATAGATGGTATGATGACCCAGATCCTGTAGGCCAGGTGGTTTCTAATAGATGGTATGATGACCCAGATCCTGTAGGCCAGGTGGACAGTTGGTTTCTAATAGATGGTATGATGACCCAGATCCTGTAGGCCAGGTGGACAGTTGGTTTCTAATAGATGGTGTGATGACCCAGATCCTGTAGGCCAGGTGGACAGGTGGTTTCTAATAGATGGTATGATGACCCAGATCCTGTAGGCCAGGTGGTTTCTAATAGATGGTATGATGACCCAGATCCTGTAGACCAGGTGGACAGTTGGTTTCTAATAGATGGTATGATGACCCAGATCCTGTATGCCAGGTGGTTTCTAATAGATGGTATGATGACCCAGATCCTGTAGAACAGGTGGACAGTTGGTTTCTAATAGATGGTATGATGACCCAGATCCTGTAGGCCAGGTGGGCAGTTGGTTTCTAATAGATGGTATGATGACCCAGATCCTGTAGGCCAGGTGACAGTTGGTTTCTAATAGATGGTATGATGACCCAGATCCTGTGGGCCAGGTGACAGTTGGTTTCTAATAGATGGTATGATGACCCAGATCCTGTAGGCCAGGTGGACAGTTGGTTTCTAATAGATGGTATGATGACCCAGATCCTGTAGACCAGGTGACAGTTGGTTTCTAATAGATGGTATGGTGACCCAGATCCTGTAGGCCAGGTGGACAGTTGGTTTCTAATAGATGGTATGGTGACCCAGATCCTGTAGACCAGGTGACAGTTGGTTTCTAATAGATGGTATGGTGACCCAGATCCTGTAGGCCAGGTGCTTTCTAATAGATGGTATGATGATCCAGATCCTGTAGGCCAGGTGGTTTCTAATAGATGGTATGGTGACCCAGATCCTGTAGACCAGGTGACAGTTGGTTTCTAATAGATGGTATGATGACCCAGATCCTGTAGGCCAGGTGGACAGTTGGTTTCTAATAGATGGTATGATGACCCAGATCCTGTAGGCCAGGTGGACAGTTGGTTTCTAATAGATGGTATGATGACCCAGATCCTGTAGGCCAGGTGGACAGTTGGTTTCTAATAGATGGTATGATGACCCAGATCCTGTAGGCCAGGTGACAGTTGGTTTCTAATAGATGGTGTGATGACCCAGATCCTGTGGGCCAGGTGGTTTCTAATAGATGGTATGATGACCCAGATCCTGTGGGCCAGGTGTGCAGCACATTTCTGTGTTTCGGTAAATGAGTCAGGAGGAACAATGTAAGTTATGATTCACTGTTTGGATGAGGTTGTGTGTCTGTTGACACTGTCAATACCTGTGGAGAGTGTTAAACAAAACTAGAATTAGGTAGAAATAAAATGTTAAATATTTAGACACTCAACTGCACCGAAGAATGCAAGTATGAATTGCAAAACAGTATTTTCAGACGGGTTTTCAATCCACACATAGACACTCTGCAAGCACAACTGTACGATGGGACTGGTAATAGCTGCATGTCAAATAGAGGTGTCCCTTTAGGGCCAAGCACCAGTTATAGACACACGACTTGTAGGCAGAATCCTCCCCAGATGCATTTATAGATTATACTAGTGTATTTTGTCTTAAAGCGATGTTCCTCTGAAAATACTGCGTAGCATGTGTTTTATTTTGAGTGGAATATTATTTTAAGCCTTTGTTCTTCATTCACACTCGACAGACTACACCGTCAGCCATGATACAGACTACACCATCAGCCATGATACATACTACACCGTCAGCCACGCTACAGACTACACCGTCAGCCACGATACAGACTACACCGTCAGCCACGATACAGACTACTCCGTCAGCCACGATACAGACTACACCGTCAGCCACGATACAGACTACACCGTCAGCCACGATACATACTTCACCGTCAGCCACGATACCGACTACACCGTCAGCCACGATACAGACTACACCGTCAGCCACGATACAGACTTCACCGTCAGCCACGATACAGACTACACCGTCAGCCACGATACAGACTACTCCGTCAGCCACGATACAGACTACACCGTCAGCCACGATACAGACTACACCGTCAGCCACGATACAGACTACACCGTCAGCCACGATACATACTACACCGTCAGCCACGATACAGACTACACCGTCAGCCACGATACAGACTACACCGTCAGCCACGATACAGACTACACCGTCAGCCACGATACATACTTCACCGTCAGCCACGATACATACTTCACCGTCAGCCACGATACAGACTACACCGTCAGCCACGATACATACTACACCGTCAGCCACGATACATACTAAACCGTCAGCCATGATACAGACTACACCGTCAGCCACGATACATACTACACCGTCAGCCACGATACATACTAAACAAACAAACAGTAGCTATGGTTACAAGAAAATGATAGGGGAGGTTCCCTAGTGGGCTAAGCCAATAGGACGGCTTGGTGGACAAAGGGAAGTGGGTGTGGACTGAGAAGGGCGGGAAAGACAAAAAAGGAATTACTACACAGTTGATAATTATATTAATTGAAATGCTAATCCTTTGCACATGAACGCTCACTCATTCGGGAATAACTGCAATCAATATATATTTACGCTCAGTGTGTCGTCGTGATCTCTGTTGGAATCGTCCGTCTGTCTGTTGGAGAGTTCATCTGAGCGTCTCTCTCCCTGCTTCCCTGAAGATCAAAGTCTTTCGTGGTTAGAATGGATATTTCATAGTACCATTCAGAAATGTTCTCATAGAATAGATGTTTCGGCGGTTGTCGGTTTTCGCGTCCCAGGTTGACATAATTTCTAGCTGCAGACTAGTAATTAGTATCTAAGATTTGCTCTGATTCTGTCGGGATCGATAGTCTCAGAGTTTAACCATTTCCCGCCGTGTAGCCAATGCTCCACGTGGTATGGTTAGGAATTCAACAACCTTTACAACCTTAGCTTATACAGAGGTTTTAGTGGTCTAAACTCAACCTGTACCCCCTCAGCTGACCGAGGTATGCGTGGTCTAAACTCAACCTGTACCCCCTCAGCTGACCGAGGTATGCGTGGTCTCTACTCAACCTGTACCCCCTCAGCTGACCGAGGTATGCGTGGTCTAAACTCAACCTGTACCCCCTCAGCTGACCGAGGTATGCGTGGTCTCTACTCAACCTGTACCCCCTCAGCTGACCGAGGTATGCGTGGTCTAAACTCAACCTGTACCCCCTCAGCTGACCGAGGTATGCGTGGTCTCTACTCAACCTGTACCCCCTCAGCTGACCGAGGTATGCGTGGTCTAAACTCAACCTGTACCCCCTCAGCTGACCGAGGTATGCGTGGTCTAAACTCAACCTGTACCCCCTCAGCTGACCGAGGTATGCGTGGTCTCTACTCAACCTGTACCCCCTCAGCTGACCGAGGTATGCGTGGTCTAAACTCAACCTGTACCCCCTCAGCTGACCGAGGTATGCGTGGTCTAAACTCAACCTGTACCCCCTCAGCTGACCGAGGTATGCGTGGTCTCTACTCAACCTGTACCCCCTCAGCTGACCGAGGTATGCGTGGTCTAAACTCAACCTGTACCCCCTCAGCTGACCGAGGTATGCGTTGTCTAAACTCAACCTGTACCCCCTCAGCTGACCGAGGTATGCGTGGTCTCTACTCAACCTGTACCCCCTCAGCTGACCGAGGTATGCGTGGTCTCTACT